>NC_074672.1:50668324-50694091 GCF_029448725.1 Salvelinus fontinalis | reverse complement strand
CTAACCCTAACCCTAACCCTAACCCTAACCCTAACCCTAACCCTAACCCTAACCCTAACCCTAACCCTAACCCTAACCCTAACCCTAACCCTAACCTAACCCTAACCCTAACCCTAACCCTAACCCTAACCCTAACCCTAACCCTAACCCTAACCCTAACCCTAACCCTAACCCTAACCCTAACCCTAACCCTAACCCTAACCCTAACCCTAACCCTAACCCTAACCCTAACCCTAACCCTAACCCTAACCCTAACCCTAACCCTAACCCTAACCCTAACCCTAACCCTAACCCTAACCCTAACCCTAACCCTAACCCTAACCCTAACCCTAACCCTAACCCTAACCCTAACCCTAACCCTAACCCTAACCCTAACCCTAACCCTAACCCTAACCCTAACCCTAACCCTAACCCTAACCCTAACCCTAACCCTAACCCTAACCCTAACCCTAACCCTAACCCTAACCCTAACCCTAACCCTAACCCTAACCCTAACCCTAACCCTAACCCTAACCCTAACCCTAACCCTAACCCTAACCCTAACCCTAACCCTAACCCTAACCCTAACCCTAACCCTAACCCTAACCCTAACCCTAACCCTAACCCTAACCCTAACCCTAACCCTAACCCTAACCCTAACCCTAACCCTAACCCTAACCCTAACCCTAACCCTAACCCTAACCCTAACCCTAACCCTAACCCTAACCCTAACCCTAACCCTAACCCTAACCCTAACCCTAACCCTAACCCTAACCCTAACCCTAACCCTAACCCTAACCCTAACCCTAACCCTAACCCTAACCCTAACCCTAACCCTAACCCTAACCCTAACCCTAACCCTAACCCTAACCCTAACCCTAACCCTAACCCTAACCCTAACCCTAACCCTAACCCTAACCCTAACCCTAACCCTAACCCTAACCCTAACCCTAACCCTAACCCTAACCCTAACCCTAACCCTAACCCTAACCCTAACCCTAACCCTAACCCTAACCCTAACCCTAACCCTAACCCTAACCCTAACCCTAACCCTAACCCTAACCCTAACCCTAACCCTAACCCTAACCCTAACCCTAACCCTAACCCTAACCCTAACCCTAACCCTAACCCTAACCCTAACCCTAACCCTAACCCTAACCCTAACCCTAACCCTAACCCTAACCCTAACCCTAACCCTAACCCTAACCCTAACCCTAACCCTAACCCTAACCCTAACCCTAACCCTAACCCTAACCCTAACCCTAACCCTAACCCTAACCCTAACCCTAACCCTAACCCTAACCCTAACCCTAACCCTAACCCTAACCCTAACCCTAACCCTAACCCTAACCCTAACCCTAACCCTAACCCTAACCCTAACCCTAACCCTAACCCTAACCCTAACCCTAACCCTAACCCTAACCCTAACCCTAACCCTAACCCTAACCCTAACCCTAACCCTAACCCTAACCCTAACCCTAACCCTAACCCTAACCCTAACCCTAACCCTAACCCTAACCCTAACCCTAACCCTAACCCTAACCCTAACCCTAACCCTAACCCTAACCCTAACCCTAACCCTAACCCTAACCCTAACCCTAACCCTAACCCTAACCCTAACCCTAACCCTAACCCTAACCCTAACCCTAACCCTAACCCTAACCCTAACCCTAACCCTAACCCTAACCCTAACCCTAACCCTAACCCTAACCCTAACCCTAACCCTAACCCTAACCCTAACCCTAACCCTAACCCTAACCCTAACCCTAACCCTAACCCTAACCCTAACCCTAACCCTAACCCTAACCCTAACCCTAACCCTAACCCTAACCCTAACCCTAACCCTAACCCTAACCCTAACCCTAACCCTAACCCTAACCCTAACCCTAACCCTAACCCTAACCCTAACCCTAACCCTAACCCTAACCCTAACCCTAACCCTAACCCTAACCCTAACCCTAACCCTAACCCTAACCCTAACCCTAACCCTAACCCTAACCCTAACCCTAACCCTAACCCTAACCCTAACCCTAACCCTAACCCTAACCCTAACCCTAACCCTAACCCTAACCCTAACCCTAACCCTAACCCTAACCCTAACCCTAACCCTAACCCTAACCCTAACCCTAACCCTAACCCTAACCCTAACCCTAACCCTAACCCTAACCCTAACCCTAACCCTAACCCTAACCCTAACCCTAACCCTAACCCTAACCCTAACCCTAACCCTAACCCTAACCCTAACCCTAACCCTAACCCTAACCCTAACCCTAACCCTAACCCTAACCCTAACCCTAACCCTAACCCTAACCCTAACCCTAACCCTAACCCTAACCCTAACCCTAACCCTAACCCTAACCCTAACCCTAACCCTAACCCTAACCCTAACCCTAACCCTAACCCTAACCCTAACCCTAACCCTAACCCTAACCCTAACCCTAACCCTAACCCTAACCCTAACCCTAACCCTAACCCTAACCCTAACCCTAACCCTAACCCTAACCCTAACCCTAACCCTAACCCTAACCCTAACCCTAACCCTAACCCTAACCCTAACCCTAACCCTAACCCTAACCCTAACCCTAACCCTAACCCTAACCCTAACCCTAACCCTAACCCTAACCCTAACCCTAACCCTAACCCTAACCCTAACCCTAACCCTAACCCTAACCCTAACCCTAACCCTAACCCTAACCCTAACCCTAACCCTAACCCTAACCCTAACCCTAACCCTAACCCTAACCCTAACCCTAACCCTAACCCTAACCCTAACCCTAACCCTAACCCTAACCCTAACCCTAACCCTAACCCTAACCCTAACCCTAACCCTAACCCTAACCCTAACCCTAACCCTAACCCTAACCCTAACCCTAACCCTAACCCTAACCCTAACCCTAACCCTAACCCTAACCCTAACCCTAACCCTAACCCTAACCCTAACCCTAACCCTAACCCTAACCCTAACCCTAACCCTAACCCTAACCCTAACCCTAACCCTAACCCTAACCCTAACCCTAACCCTAACCCTAACCCTAACCCTAACCCTAACCCTAACCCTAACCCTAACCCTAACCCTAACCCTAACCCTAACCCTAACCCTAACCCTAACCCTAACCCTAACCCTAACCCTAACCCTAACCCTAACCCTAACCCTAACCCTAACCCTAACCCTAACCCTAACCCTAACCCTAACCCTAACCCTAACCCTAACCCTAACCCTAACCCTAACCCTAACCCTAACCCTAACCCTAACCCTAACCCTAACCCTAACCCTAACCCTAACCCTAACCCTAACCCTAACCCTAACCCTAACCCTAACCCTAACCCTAACCCTAACCCTAACCCTAACCCTAACCCTAACCCTAACCCTAACCCTAACCCTAACCCTAACCCTAACCCTAACCCTAACCCTAACCCTAACCCTAACCCTAACCCTAACCCTAACCCTAACCCTAACCCTAACCCTAACCCTAACCCTAACCCTAACCCTAACCCTAACCCTAACCCTAACCCTAACCCTAACCCTAACCCTAACCCTAACCCTAACCCTAACCCTAACCCTAACCCTAACCCTAACCCTAACCCTAACCCTAACCCTAACCCTAACCCTAACCCTAACCCTAACCCTAACCCTAACCCTAACCCTAACCCTAACCCTAACCCTAACCCTAACCCTAACCCTAACCCTAACCCTAACCCTAACCCTAACCCTAACCCTAACCCTAACCCTAACCCTAACCCTAACCCTAACCCTAACCCTAACCCTAACCCTAACCCTAACCCTAACCCTAACCCTAACCCTAACCCTAACCCTAACCCTAACCCTAACCCTAACCCTAACCCTAACCCTAACCCTAACCCTAACCCTAACCCTAACCCTAACCCTAACCCTAACCCTAACCCTAACCCTAACCCTAACCCTAACCCTAACCCTAACCCTAACCCTAACCCTAACCCTAACCCTAACCCTAACCCTAACCCTAACCCTAACCCTAACCCTAACCCTAACCCTAACCCTAACCCTAACCCTAACCCTAACCCTAACCCTAACCCTAACCCTAACCCTAACCCTAACCCTAACCCTAACCCTAACCCTAACCCTAACCCTAACCCTAACCCTAACCCTAACCCTAACCCTAACCCTAACCCTAACCCTAACCCTAACCCTAACCCTAACCCTAACCCTAACCCTAACCCTAACCCTAACCCTAACCCTAACCCTAACCCTAACCCTAACCCTAACCCTAACCCTAACCCTAACCCTAACCCTAACCCTAACCCTAACCCTAACCCTAACCCTAACCCTAACCCTAACCCTAACCCTAACCCTAACCCTAACCCTAACCCTAACCCTAACCCTAACCCTAACCCTAACCCTAACCCTAACCCTAACCCTAACCCTAACCCTAACCCTAACCCTAACCCTAACCCTAACCCTAACCCTAACCCTAACCCTAACCCTAACCCTAACCCTAACCCTAACCCTAACCCTAACCCTAACCCTAACCCTAACCCTAACCCTAACCCTAACCCTAACCCTAACCCTAACCCTAACCCTAACCCTAACCCTAACCCTAACCCTAACCCTAACCCTAACCCTAACCCTAACCCTAACCCTAACCCTAACCCTAACCCTAACCCTAACCCTAACCCTAACCCTAACCCTAACCCTAACCCTAACCCTAACCCTAACCCTAACCCTAACCCTAACCCTAACCCTAACCCTAACCCTAACCCTAACCCTAACCCTAACCCTAACCCTAACCCTAACCCTAACCCTAACCCTAACCCTAACCCTAACCCTAACCCTAACCCTAACCCTAACCCTAACCCTAACCCTAACCCTAACCCTAACCCTAACCCTAACCCTAACCCTAACCCTAACCCTAACCCTAACCCTAACCCTAACCCTAACCCTAACCCTAACCCTAACCCTAACCCTAACCCTAACCCTAACCCTAACCCTAACCCTAACCCTAACCCTAACCCTAACCCTAACCCTAACCCTAACCCTAACCCTAACCCTAACCCTAACCCTAACCCTAACCCTAACCCTAACCCTAACCCTAACCCTAACCCTAACCCTAACCCTAACCCTAACCCTAACCCTAACCCTAACCCTAACCCTAACCCTAACCCTAACCCTAACCCTAACCCTAACCCTAACCCTAACCCTAACCCTAACCCTAACCCTAACCCTAACCCTAACCCTAACCCTAACCCTAACCCTAACCCTAACCCTAACCCTAACCCTAACCCTAACCCTAACCCTAACCCTAACCCTAACCCTAACCCTAACCCTAACCCTAACCCTAACCCTAACCCTAACCCTAACCCTAACCCTAACCCTAACCCTAACCCTAACCCTAACCCTAACCCTAACCCTAACCCTAACCCTAACCCTAACCCTAACCCTAACCCTAACCCTAACCCTAACCCTAACCCTAACCCTAACCCTAACCCTAACCCTAACCCTAACCCTAACCCTAACCCTAACCCTAACCCTAACCCTAACCCTAACCCTAACCCTAACCCTAACCCTAACCCTAACCCTAACCCTAACCCTAACCCTAACCCTAACCCTAACCCTAACCCTAACCCTAACCCTAACCCTAACCCTAACCCTAACCCTAACCCTAACCCTAACCCTAACCCTAACCCTAACCCTAACCCTAACCCTAACCCTAACCCTAACCCTAACCCTAACCCTAACCCTAACCCTAACCCTAACCCTAACCCTAACCCTAACCCTAACCCTAACCCTAACCCTAACCCTAACCCTAACCCTAACCCTAACCCTAACCCTAACCCTAACCCTAACCCTAACCCTAACCCTAACCCTAACCCTAACCCTAACCCTAACCCTAACCCTAACCCTAACCCTAACCCTAACCCTAACCCTAACCCTAACCCTAACCCTAACCCTAACCCTAACCCTAACCCTAACCCTAACCCTAACCCTAACCCTAACCCTAACCCTAACCCTAACCCTAACCCTAACCCTAACCCTAACCCTAACCCTAACCCTAACCCTAACCCTAACCCTAACCCTAACCCTAACCCTAACCCTAACCCTAACCCTAACCCTAACCCTAACCCTAACCCTAACCCTAACCCTAACCCTAACCCTAACCCTAACCCTAACCCTAACCCTAACCCTAACCCTAACCCTAACCCTAACCCTAACCCTAACCCTAACCCTAACCCTAACCCTAACCCTAACCCTAACCCTAACCCTAACCCTAACCCTAACCCTAACCCTAACCCTAACCCTAACCCTAACCCTAACCCTAACCCTAACCCTAACCCTAACCCTAACCCTAACCCTAACCCTAACCCTAACCCTAACCCTAACCCTAACCCTAACCCTAACCCTAACCCTAACCCTAACCCTAACCCTAACCCTAACCCTAACCCTAACCCTAACCCTAACCCTAACCCTAACCCTAACCCTAACCCTAACCCTAACCCTAACCCTAACCCTAACCCTAACCCTAACCCTAACCCTAACCCTAACCCTAACCCTAACCCTAACCCTAACCCTAACCCTAACCCTAACCCTAACCCTAACCCTAACCCTAACCCTAACCCTAACCCTAACCCTAACCCTAACCCTAACCCTAACCCTAACCCTAACCCTAACCCTAACCCTAACCCTAACCCTAACCCTAACCCTAACCCTAACCCTAACCCTAACCCTAACCCTAACCCTAACCCTAACCCTAACCCTAACCCTAACCCTAACCCTAACCCTAACCCTAACCCTAACCCTAACCCTAACCCTAACCCTAACCCTAACCCTAACCCTAACCCTAACCCTAACCCTAACCCTAACCCTAACCCTAACCCTAACCCTAACCCTAACCCTAACCCTAACCCTAACCCTAACCCTAACCCTAACCCTAACCCTAACCCTAACCCTAACCCTAACCCTAACCCTAACCCTAACCCTAACCCTAACCCTAACCCTAACCCTAACCCTAACCCTAACCCTAACCCTAACCCTAACCCTAACCCTAACCCTAACCCTAACCCTAACCCTAACCCTAACCCTAACCCTAACCCTAACCCTAACCCTAACCCTAACCCTAACCCTAACCCTAACCCTAACCCTAACCCTAACCCTAACCCTAACCCTAACCCTAACCCTAACCCTAACCCTAACCCTAACCCTAACCCTAACCCTAACCCTAACCCTAACCCTAACCCTAACCCTAACCCTAACCCTAACCCTAACCCTAACCCTAACCCTAACCCTAACCCTAACCCTAACCCTAACCCTAACCCTAACCCTAACCCTAACCCTAACCCTAACCCTGAACCCTAACCCTAACCCTAACCCTAACCCTAACCCTAACCCTAACCCTAACCCTAACCCTAACCCTAACCCTAACCCTAACCCTAACCCTAACCCTAACCCTAACCCTAACCCTAACCCTAACCCTAACCCTAACCCTAACCCTAACCCTAACCCTAACCCTAACCCTAACCCTAACCCTAACCCTAACCCTAACCCTAACCCTAACCCTAACCCTAACCCTAACCCTAACCCTAACCCTAACCCTAACCCTAACCCTAACCCTAACCCTAACCCTAACCCTAACCCTAACCCTAACCCTAACCCTAACCCTAACCCTAACCCTAACCCTAACCCTAACCCTAACCCTAACCCTAACCCTAACCCTAACCCTAACCCTAACCCTAACCCTAACCCTAACCCTAACCCTAACCCTAACCCTAACCCTAACCCTAACCCTAACCCTAACCCTAACCCTAACCCTAACCCTAACCCTAACCCTAACCCTAACCCTAACCCTAACCCTAACCCTAACCCTAACCCTAACCCTAACCCTAACCCTAACCCTAACCCTAACCCTAACCCTAACCCTAACCCTAACCCTAACCCTAACCCTAACCCTAACCCTAACCCTAACCCTAACCCTAACCCTAACCCTAACCCTAACCCTAACCCTAACCCTAACCCTAACCCTAACCCTAACCCTAACCCTAACCCTAACCCTAACCCTAACCCTAACCCTAACCCTAACCCTAACCCTAACCCTAACCCTAACCCTAACCCTAACCCTAACCCTAACCCTAACCCTAACCCTAACCCTAACCCTAACCCTAACCCTAACCCTAACCCTAACCCTAACCCTAACCCTAACCCTAACCCTAACCCTAACCCTAACCCTAACCCTAACCCTAACCCTAACCCTAACCCTAACCCTAACCCTAACCCTAACCCTAACCCTAACCCTAACCCTAACCCTAACCCTAACCCTAACCCTAACCCTAACCCTAACCCTAACCCTAACCCTAACCCTAACCCTAACCCTAACCCTAACCCTAACCCTAACCCTAACCCTAACCCTAACCCTAACCCTAACCCTAACCCTAACCCTAACCCTAACCCTAACCCTAACCCTAACCCTAACCCTAACCCTAACCCTAACCCTAACCCTAACCCTAACCCTAACCCTAACCCTAACCCTAACCCTAACCCTAACCCTAACCCTAACCCTAACCCTAACCCTAACCCTAACCCTAACCCTAACCCTAACCCTAACCCTAACCCTAACCCTAACCCTAACCCTAACCCTAACCCTAACCCTAACCCTAACCCTAACCCTAACCCTAACCCTAACCCTAACCCTAACCCTAACCCTAACCCTAACCCTAACCCTAACCCTAACCCTAACCCTAACCCTAACCCTAACCCTAACCCTAACCCTAACCCTAACCCTAACCCTAACCCTAACCCTAACCCTAACCCTAACCCTAACCCTAACCCTAACCCTAACCCTAACCCTAACCCTAACCCTAACCCTAACCCTAACCCTAACCCTAACCCTAACCCTAACCCTAACCCTAACCCTAACCCTAACCCTAACCCTAACCCTAACCCTAACCCTAACCCTAACCCTAACCCTAACCCTAACCCTAACCCTAACCCTAACCCTAACCCTAACCCTAACCCTAACCCTAACCCTAACCCTAACCCTAACCCTAACCCTAACCCTAACCCTAACCCTAACCCTAACCCTAACCCTAACCCTAACCCTAACCCTAACCCTAACCCTAACCCTAACCCTAACCCTAACCCTAACCCTAACCCTAACCCTAACCCTAACCCTAACCCTAACCCTAACCCTAACCCTAACCCTAACCCTAACCCTAACCCTAACCCTAACCCTAACCCTAACCCTAACCCTAACCCTAACCCTAACCCTAACCCTAACCCTAACCCTAACCCTAACCCTAACCCTAACCCTAACCCTAACCCTAACCCTAACCCTAACCCTAACCCTAACCCTAACCCTAACCCTAACCCTAACCCTAACCCTAACCCTAACCCTAACCCTAACCCTAACCCTAACCCTAACCCTAACCCTAACCCTAACCCTAACCCTAACCCTAACCCTAACCCTAACCCTAACCCTAACCCTAACCCTAACCCTAACCCTAACCCTAACCCTAACCCTAACCCTAACCCTAACCCTAACCCTAACCCTAACCCTAACCCTAACCCTAACCCTAACCCTAACCCTAACCCTAACCCTAACCCTAACCCTAACCCTAACCCTAACCCTAACCCTAACCCTAACCCTAACCCTAACCCTAACCCTAACCCTAACCCTAACCCTAACCCTAACCCTAACCCTAACCCTAACCCTAACCCTAACCCTAACCCTAACCCTAACCCTAACCCTAACCCTAACCCTAACCCTAACCCTAACCCTAACCCTAACCCTAACCCTAACCCTAACCCTAACCCTAACCCTAACCCTAACCCTAACCCTAACCCTAACCCTAACCCTAACCCTAACCCTAACCCTAACCCTAACCCTAACCCTAACCCTAACCCTAACCCTAACCCTAACCCTAACCCTAACCCTAACCCTAACCCTAACCCTAACCCTAACCCTAACCCTAACCCTAACCCTAACCCTAACCCTAACCCTAACCCTAACCCTAACCCTAACCCTAACCCTAACCCTAACCCTAACCCTAACCCTAACCCTAACCCTAACCCTAACCCTAACCCTAACCCTAACCCTAACCCTAACCCTAACCCTAACCCTAACCCTAACCCTAACCCTAACCCTAACCCTAACCCTAACCCTAACCCTAACCCTAACCCTAACCCTAACCCTAACCCTAACCCTAACCCTAACCCTAACCCTAACCCTAACCCTAACCCTAACCCTAACCCTAACCCTAACCCTAACCCTAACCCTAACCCTAACCCTAACCCTAACCCTAACCCTAACCCTAACCCTAACCCTAACCCTAACCCTAACCCTAACCCTAACCCTAACCCTAACCCTAACCCTAACCCTAACCCTAACCCTAACCCTAACCCTAACCCTAACCCTAACCCTAACCCTAACCCTAACCCTAACCCTAACCCTAACCCTAACCCTAACCCTAACCCTAACCCTAACCCTAACCCTAACCCTAACCCTAACCCTAACCCTAACCCTAACCCTAACCCTAACCCTAACCCTAACCCTAACCCTAACCCTAACCCTAACCCTAACCCTAACCCTAACCCTAACCCTAACCCTAACCCTAACCCTAACCCTAACCCTAACCCTAACCCTAACCCTAACCCTAACCCTAACCCTAACCCTAACCCTAACCCTAACCCTAACCCTAACCCTAACCCTAACCCTAACCCTAACCCTAACCCTAACCCTAACCCTAACCCTAACCCTAACCCTAACCCTAACCCTAACCCTAACCCTAACCCTAACCCTAACCCTAACCCTAACCCTAACCCTAACCCTAACCCTAACCCTAACCCTAACCCTAACCCTAACCCTAACCCTAACCCTAACCCTAACCCTAACCCTAACCCTAACCCTAACCCTAACCCTAACCCTAACCCTAACCCTAACCCTAACCCTAACCCTAACCCTAACCCTAACCCTAACCCTAACCCTAACCCTAACCCTAACCCTAACCCTAACCCTAACCCTAACCCTAACCCTAACCCTAACCCTAACCCTAACCCTAACCCTAACCCTAACCCTAACCCTAACCCTAACCCTAACCCTAACCCTAACCCTAACCCTAACCCTAACCCTAACCCTAACCCTAACCCTAACCCTAACCCTAACCCTAACCCTAACCCTAACCCTAACCCTAACCCTAACCCTAACCCTAACCCTAACCCTAACCCTAACCCTAACCCTAACCCTAACCCTAACCCTAACCCTAACCCTAACCCTAACCCTAACCCTAACCCTAACCCTAACCCTAACCCTAACCCTAACCCTAACCCTAACCCTAACCCTAACCCTAACCCTAACCCTAACCCTAACCCTAACCCTAACCCTAACCCTAACCCTAACCCTAACCCTAACCCTAACCCTAACCCTAACCCTAACCCTAACCCTAACCCTAACCCTAACCCTAACCCTAACCCTAACCCTAACCCTAACCCTAACCCTAACCCTAACCCTAACCCTAACCCTAACCCTAACCCTAACCCTAACCCTAACCCTAACCCTAACCCTAACCCTAACCCTAACCCTAACCCTAACCCTAACCCTAACCCTAACCCTAACCCTAACCCTAACCCTAACCCTAACCCTAACCCTAACCCTAACCCTAACCCTAACCCTAACCCTAACCCTAACCCTAACCCTAACCCTAACCCTAACCCT
Source organism: Salvelinus fontinalis (assembly GCF_029448725.1). Taxonomy (NCBI): domain Eukaryota; kingdom Metazoa; phylum Chordata; class Actinopteri; order Salmoniformes; family Salmonidae; genus Salvelinus; species Salvelinus fontinalis. The sequence continues at coordinate 50,682,437 of NC_074672.1, read as the reverse complement.
AACCCTAACCCTAACCCTAACCCTAACCCTAACCCTAACCCTAACCCTAACCCTAACCCTAACCCTAACCCTAACCCTAACCCTAACCCTAACCCTAACCCTAACCCTAACCCTAACCCTAACCCTAACCCTAACCCTAACCCTAACCCTAACCCTAACCCTAACCCTAACCCTAACCCTAACCCTAACCCTAACCCTAACCCTAACCCTAACCCTAACCCTAACCCTAACCCTAACCCTAACCCTAACCCTAACCCTAACCCTAACCCTAACCCTAACCCTAACCCTAACCCTAACCCTAACCCTAACCCTAACCCTAACCCTAACCCTAACCCTAACCCTAACCCTAACCCTAACCCTAACCCTAACCCTAACCCTAACCCTAACCCTAACCCTAACCCTAACCCTAACCCTAACCCTAACCCTAACCCTAACCCTAACCCTAACCCTAACCCTAACCCTAACCCTAACCCTAACCCTAACCCTAACCCTAACCCTAACCCTAACCCTAACCCTAACCCTAACCCTAACCCTAACCCTAACCCTAACCCTAACCCTAACCCTAACCCTAACCCTAACCCTAACCCTAACCCTAACCCTAACCCTAACCCTAACCCTAACCCTAACCCTAACCCTAACCCTAACCCTAACCCTAACCCTAACCCTAACCCTAACCCTAACCCTAACCCTAACCCTAACCCTAACCCTAACCCTAACCCTAACCCTAACCCTAACCCTAACCCTAACCCTAACCCTAACCCTAACCCTAACCCTAACCCTAACCCTAACCCTAACCCTAACCCTAACCCTAACCCTAACCCTAACCCTAACCCTAACCCTAACCCTAACCCTAACCCTAACCCTAACCCTAACCCTAACCCTAACCCTAACCCTAACCCTAACCCTAACCCTAACCCTAACCCTAACCCTAACCCTAACCCTAACCCTAACCCTAACCCTAACCCTAACCCTAACCCTAACCCTAACCCTAACCCTAACCCTAACCCTAACCCTAACCCTAACCCTAACCCTAACCCTAACCCTAACCCTAACCCTAACCCTAACCCTAACCCTAACCCTAACCCTAACCCTAACCCTAACCCTAACCCTAACCCTAACCCTAACCCTAACCCTAACCCTAACCCTAACCCTAACCCTAACCCTAACCCTAACCCTAACCCTAACCCTAACCCTAACCCTAACCCTAACCCTAACCCTAACCCTAACCCTAACCCTAACCCTAACCCTAACCCTAACCCTAACCCTAACCCTAACCCTAACCCTAACCCTAACCCTAACCCTAACCCTAACCCTAACCCTAACCCTAACCCTAACCCTAACCCTAACCCTAACCCTAACCCTAACCCCCTAACCCTAACCCTAACCCTAACCCTAACCCTAACCCTAACCCTAACCCTAACCCTAACCCTAACCCTAACCCTAACCCTAACCCTAACCCTAACCCTAACCCTAACCCTAACCCTAACCCTAACCCTAACCCTAACCCTAACCCTAACCCTAACCCTAACCCTAACCCTAACCCTAACCCTAACCCTAACCCTAACCCTAACCCTAACCCTAACCCTAACCCTAACCCTAACCCTAACCCTAACCCTAACCCTAACCCTAACCCTAACCCTAACCCTAACCCTAACCCTAACCCTAACCCTAACCCTAACCCTAACCCTAACCCTAACCCTAACCCTAACCCTAACCCTAACCCTAACCCTAACCCTAACCCTAACCCTAACCCTAACCCTAACCCTAACCCTAACCCTAACCCTAACCCTAACCCTAACCCTAACCCTAACCCTAACCCTAACCCTAACCCTAACCCTAACCCTAACCCTAACCCTAACCCTAACCCTAACCCTAACCCTAACCCTAACCCTAACCCTAACCCTAACCCTAACCCTAACCCTAACCCTAACCCTAACCCTAACCCTAACCCTAACCCTAACCCTAACCCTAACCCTAACCCTAACCCTAACCCTAACCCTAACCCTAACCCTAACCCTAACCCTAACCCTAACCCTAACCCTAACCCTAACCCTAACCCTAACCCTAACCCTAACCCTAACCCTAACCCTAACCCTAACCCTAACCCTAACCCTAACCCTAACCCTAACCCTAACCCTAACCCTAACCCTAACCCTAACCCTAACCCTAACCCTAACCCTAACCCTAACCCTAACCCTAACCCTAACCCTAACCCTAACCCTAACCCTAACCCTAACCCTAACCCTAACCCTAACCCTAACCCTAACCCTAACCCTAACCCTAACCCTAACCCTAACCCTAACCCTAACCCTAACCCTAACCCTAACCCTAACCCTAACCCTAACCCTAACCCTAACCCTAACCCTAACCCTAACCCTAACCCTAACCCTAACCCTAACCCTAACCCTAACCCTAACCCTAACCCTAACCCTAACCCTAACCCTAACCCTAACCCTAACCCTAACCCTAACCCTAACCCTAACCCTAACCCTAACCCTAACCCTAACCCTAACCCTAACCCTAACCCTAACCCTAACCCTAACCCTAACCCTAACCCTAACCCTAACCCTAACCCTAACCCTAACCCTAACCCTAACCCTAACCCTAACCCTAACCCTAACCCTAACCCTAACCCTAACCCTAACCCTAACCCTAACCCTAACCCTAACCCTAACCCTAACCCTAACCCTAACCCTAACCCTAACCCTAACCCTAACCCTAACCCTAACCCTAACCCTAACCCTAACCCTAACCCTAACCCTAACCCTAACCCTAACCCTAACCCTAACCCTAACCCTAACCCTAACCCTAACCCTAACCCTAACCCTAACCCTAACCCTAACCCTAACCCTAACCCTAACCCTAACCCTAACCCTAACCCTAACCCTAACCCTAACCCTAACCCTAACCCTAACCCTAACCCTAACCCTAACCCTAACCCTAACCCTAACCCTAACCCTAACCCTAACCCTAACCCTAACCCTAACCCTAACCCTAACCCTAACCCTAACCCTAACCCTAACCCTAACCCTAACCCTAACCCTAACCCTAACCCTAACCCTAACCCTAACCCTAACCCTAACCCTAACCCTAACCCTAACCCTAACCCTAACCCTAACCCTAACCCTAACCCTAACCCTAACCCTAACCCTAACCCTAACCCTAACCCTAACCCTAACCCTAACCCTAACCCTAACCCTAACCCTAACCCTAACCCTAACCCTAACCCTAACCCTAACCCTAACCCTAACCCTAACCCTAACCCTAACCCTAACCCTAACCCTAACCCTAACCCTAACCCTAACCCTAACCCTAACCCTAACCCTAACCCTAACCCTAACCCTAACCCTAACCCTAACCCTAACCCTAACCCTAACCCTAACCCTAACCCTAACCCTAACCCTAACCCTAACCCTAACCCTAACCCTAACCCTAACCCTAACCCTAACCCTAACCCTAACCCTAACCCTAACCCTAACCCTAACCCTAACCCTAACCCTAACCCTAACCCTAACCCTAACCCTAACCCTAACCCTAACCCTAACCCTAACCCTAACCCTAACCCTAACCCTAACCCTAACCCTAACCCTAACCCTAACCCTAACCCTAACCCTAACCCTAACCCTAACCCTAACCCTAACCCTAACCCTAACCCTAACCCTAACCCTAACCCTAACCCTAACCCTAACCCTAACCCTAACCCTAACCCTAACCCTAACCCTAACCCTAACCCTAACCCTAACCCTAACCCTAACCCTAACCCTAACCCTAACCCTAACCCTAACCCTAACCCTAACCCTAACCCTAACCCTAACCCTAACCCTAACCCTAACCCTAACCCTAACCCTAACCCTAACCCTAACCCTAACCCTAACCCTAACCCTAACCCTAACCCTAACCCTAACCCTAACCCTAACCCTACCCTACCCTAACCCTAACCCTAACCCTAACCCTAACCCTAACCCTAACCCTAACCCTAACCCTAACCCTAACCCTAACCCTAACCCTAACCCTAACCCTAACCCTAACCCTAACCCTAACCCTAACCCTAACCCTAACCCTAACCCTAACCCTAACCCTAACCCTAACCCTAACCCTAACCCTAACCCTAACCCTAACCCTAACCCTAACCCTAACCCTAACCCTAACCCTAACCCTAACCCTAACCCTAACCCTAACCCTAACCCTAACCCTAACCCTAACCCTAACCCTAACCCTAACCCTAACCCTAACCCTAACCCTAACCCTAACCCTAACCCTAACCCTAACCCTAACCCTAACCCTAACCCTAACCCTAACCCTAACCCTAACCCTAACCCTAACCCTAACCCTAACCCTAACCCTAACCCTAACCCTAACCCTAACCCTAACCCTAACCCTAACCCTAACCCTAACCCTAACCCTAACCCTAACCCTAACCCTAACCCTAACCCTAACCCTAACCCTAACCCTAACCCTAACCCTAACCCTAACCCTAACCCTAACCCTAACCCTAACCCTAACCCTAACCCTAACCCTAACCCTAACCCTAACCCTAACCCTAACCCTAACCCTAACCCTAACCCTAACCCTAACCCTAACCCTAACCCTAACCCTAACCCTAACCCTAACCCTAACCCTAACCCTAACCCTAACCCTAACCCTAACCCTAACCCTAACCCTAACCCTAACCCTAACCCTAACCCTAACCCTAACCCTAACCCTAACCCTAACCCTAACCCTAACCCTAACCCTAACCCTAACCCTAACCCTAACCCTAACCCTAACCCTAACCCTAACCCTAACCCTAACCCTAACCCTAACCCTAACCCTAACCCTAACCCTAACCCTAACCCTAACCCTAACCCTAACCCTAACCCTAACCCTAACCCTAACCCTAACCCTAACCCTAACCCTAACCCTAACCCTAACCCTAACCCTAACCCTAACCCTAACCCTAACCCTAACCCTAACCCTAACCCTAACCCTAACCCTAACCCTAACCCTAACCCTAACCCTAACCCTAACCCTAACCCTAACCCTAACCCTAACCCTAACCCTAACCCTAACCCTAACCCTAACCCTAACCCTAACCCTAACCCTAACCCTAACCCTAACCCTAACCCTAACCCTAACCCTAACCCTAACCCTAACCCTAACCCTAACCCTAACCCTAACCCTAACCCTAACCCTAACCCTAACCCTAACCCTAACCCTAACCCTAACCCTAACCCTAACCCTAACCCTAACCCTAACCCTAACCCTAACCCTAACCCTAACCCTAACCCTAACCCTAACCCTAACCCTAACCCTAACCCTAACCCTAACCCTAACCCTAACCCTAACCCTAACCCTAACCCTAACCCTAACCCTAACCCTAACCCTAACCCTAACCCTAACCCTAACCCTAACCCTAACCCTAACCCTAACCCTAACCCTAACCCTAACCCTAACCCTAACCCTAACCCTAACCCTAACCCTAACCCTAACCCTAACCCTAACCCTAACCCTAACCCTAACCCTAACCCTAACCCTAACCCTAACCCTAACCCTAACCCTAACCCTAACCCTAACCCTAACCCTAACCCTAACCCTAACCCTAACCCTAACCCTAACCCTAACCCTAACCCTAACCCTAACCCTAACCCTAACCCTAACCCTAACCCTAACCCTAACCCTAACCCTAACCCTAACCCTAACCCTAACCCTAACCCTAACCCTAACCCTAACCCTAACCCTAACCCTAACCCTAACCCTAACCCTAACCCTAACCCTAACCCTAACCCTAACCCTAACCCTAACCCTAACCCTAACCCTAACCCTAACCCTAACCCTAACCCTAACCCTAACCCTAACCCTAACCCTAACCCTAACCCTAACCCTAACCCTAACCCTAACCCTAACCCTAACCCTAACCCTAACCCTAACCCTAACCCTAACCCTAACCCTAACCCTAACCCTAACCCTAACCCTAACCCTAACCCTAACCCTAACCCTAACCCTAACCCTAACCCTAACCCTAACCCTAACCCTAACCCTAACCCTAACCCTAACCCTAACCCTAACCCTAACCCTAACCCTAACCCTAACCCTAACCCTAACCCTAACCCTAACCCTAACCCTAACCCTAACCCTAACCCTAACCCTAACCCTAACCCTAACCCTAACCCTAACCCTAACCCTAACCCTAACCCTAACCCTAACCCTAACCCTAACCCTAACCCTAACCCTAACCCTAACCCTAACCCTAACCCTAACCCTAACCCTAACCCTAACCCTAACCCTAACCCTAACCCTAACCCTAACCCTAACCCTAACCCTAACCCTAACCCTAACCCTAACCCTAACCCTAACCCTAACCCTAACCCTAACCCTAACCCTAACCCTAACCCTAACCCTAACCCTAACCCTAACCCTAACCCTAACCCTAACCCTAACCCTAACCCTAACCCTAACCCTAACCCTAACCCTAACCCTAACCCTAACCCTAACCCTAACCCTAACCCTAACCCTAACCCTAACCCTAACCCTAACCCTAACCCTAACCCTAACCCTAACCCTAACCCTAACCCTAACCCTAACCCTAACCCTAACCCTAACCCTAACCCTAACCCTAACCCTAACCCTAACCCTAACCCTAACCCTAACCCTAACCCTAACCCTAACCCTAACCCTAACCCTAACCCTAACCCTAACCCTAACCCTAACCCTAACCCTAACCCTAACCCTAACCCTAACCCTAACCCTAACCCTAACCCTAACCCTAACCCTAACCCTAACCCTAACCCTAACCCTAACCCTAACCCTAACCCTAACCCTAACCCTAACCCTAACCCTAACCCTAACCCTAACCCTAACCCTAACCCTAACCCTAACCCTAACCCTAACCCTAACCCTAACCCTAACCCTAACCCTAACCCTAACCCTAACCCTAACCCTAACCCTAACCCTAACCCTAACCCTAACCCTAACCCTAACCCTAACCCTAACCCTAACCCTAACCCTAACCCTAACCCTAACCCTAACCCTAACCCTAACCCTAACCCTAACCCTAACCCTAACCCTAACCCTAACCCTAACCCTAACCCTAACCCTAACCCTAACCCTAACCCTAACCCTAACCCTAACCCTAACCCTAACCCTAACCCTAACCCTAACCCTAACCCTAACCCTAACCCTAACCCTAACCCTAACCCTATCCCTAACCCTAACCCTAACCCTAACCCTAACCCTAACCCTAACCCTAACCCTAACCCTAACCCTAACCCTAACCCTAACCCTAACCCTAACCCTAACCCTAACCCTAACCCTAACCCTAACCCTAACCCTAACCCTAACCCTAACCCTAACCCTAACCCTAACCCTAACCCTAACCCTAACCCTAACCCTAACCCTAACCCTAACCCTAACCCTAACCCTAACCCTAACCCTAACCCTAACCCTAACCCTAACCCTAACCCTAACCCTAACCCTAACCCTAACCCTAACCCTAACCCTAACCCTAACCCTAACCCTAACCCTAACCCTAACCCTAACCCTAACCCTAACCCTAACCCTAACCCTAACCCTAACCCTAACCCTAACCCTAACCCTAACCCTAACCCTAACCCTAACCCTAACCCTAACCCTAACCCTAACCCTAACCCTAACCCTAACCCTAACCCTAACCCTAACCCTAACCCTAACCCTAACCCTAACCCTAACCCTAACCCTAACCCTAACCCTAACCCTAACCCTAACCCTAACCCTAACCCTAACCCTAACCCTAACCCTAACCCTAACCCTAACCCTAACCCTAACCCTAACCCTAACCCTAACCCTAACCCTAACCCTAACCCTAACCCTAACCCTAACCCTAACCCTAACCCTAACCCTAACCCTAACCCTAACCCTAACCCTAACCCTAACCCTAACCCTAACCCTAACCCTAACCCTAACCCTAACCCTAACCCTAACCCTAACCCTAACCCTAACCCTAACCCTAACCCTAACCCTAACCCTAACCCTAACCCTAACCCTAACCCTAACCCTAACCCTAACCCTAACCCTAACCCTAACCCTAACCCTAACCCTAACCCTAACCCTAACCCTAACCCTAACCCTAACCCTAACCCTAACCCTAACCCTAACCCTAACCCTAACCCTAACCCTAACCCTAACCCTAACCCTAACCCTAACCCTAACCCTAACCCTAACCCTAACCCTAACCCTAACCCTAACCCTAACCCTAACCCTAACCCTAACCCTAACCCTAACCCTAACCCTAACCCTAACCCTAACCCTAACCCTAACCCTAACCCTAACCCTAACCCTAACCCTAACCCTAACCCTAACCCTAACCCTAACCCTAACCCTAACCCTAACCCTAACCCTAACCCTAACCCTAACCCTAACCCTAACCCTAACCCTAACCCTAACCCTAACCCTAACCCTAACCCTAACCCTAACCCTAACCCTAACCCTAACCCTAACCCTAACCCTAACCCTAACCCTAACCCTAACCCTAACCCTAACCCTAACCCTAACCCTAACCCTAACCCTAACCCTAACCCTAACCCTAACCCTAACCCTAACCCTAACCCTAACCCTAACCCTAACCCTAACCCTAACCCTAACCCTAACCCTAACCCTAACCCTAACCCTAACCCTAACCCTAACCCTAACCCTAACCCTAACCCTAACCCTAACCCTAACCCTAACCCTAACCCTAACCCTAACCCTAACCCTAACCCTAACCCTAACCCTAACCCTAACCCTAACCCTAACCCTAACCCTAACCCTAACCCTAACCCTAACCCTAACCCTAACCCTAACCCTAACCCTAACCCTAACCCTAACCCTAACCCTAACCCTAACCCTAACCCTAACCCTAACCCTAACCCTAACCCTAACCCTAACCCTAACCCTAACCCTAACCCTAACCCTAACCCTAACCCTAACCCTAACCCTAACCCTAACCCTAACCCTAACCCTAACCCTAACCCTAACCCTAACCCTAACCCTAACCCTAACCCTAACCCTAACCCTAACCCTAACCCTAACCCTAACCCTAACCCTAACCCTAACCCTAACCCTAACCCTAACCCTAACCCTAACCCTAACCCTAACCCTAACCCTAACCCTAACCCTAACCCTAACCCTAACCCTAACCCTAACCCTAACCCTAACCCTAACCCTAACCCTAACCCTAACCCTAACCCTAACCCTAACCCTAACCCTAACCCTAACCCTAACCCTAACCCTAACCCTAACCCTAACCCTAACCCTAACCCTAACCCTAACCCTAACCCTAACCCTAACCCTAACCCTAACCCTAACCCTAACCCTAACCCTAACCCTAACCCTAACCCTAACCCTAACCCTAACCCTAACCCTAACCCTAACCCTAACCCTAACCCTAACCCTAACCCTAACCCTAACCCTAACCCTAACCCTAACCCTAACCCTAACCCTAACCCTAACCCTAACCCTAACCCTAACCCTAACCCTAACCCTAACCCTAACCCTAACCCTAACCCTAACCCTAACCCTAACCCTAACCCTAACCCTAACCCTAACCCTAACCCTAACCCTAACCCTAACCCTAACCCTAACCCTAACCCTAACCCTAACCCTAACCCTAACCCTAACCCTAACCCTAACCCTAACCCTAACCCTAACCCTAACCCTAACCCTAACCCTAACCCTAACCCTAACCCTAACCCTAACCCTAACCCTAACCCTAACCCTAACCCTAACCCTAACCCTAACCCTAACCCTAACCCTAACCCTAACCCTAACCCTAACCCTAACCCTAACCCTAACCCTAACCCTAACCCTAACCCTAACCCTAACCCTAACCCTAACCCTAACCCTAACCCTAACCCTAACCCTAACCCTAACCCTAACCCTAACCCTAACCCTAACCCTAACCCTAACCCTAACCCTAACCCTAACCCTAACCCTAACCCTAACCCTAACCCTAACCCTAACCCTAACCCTAACCCTAACCCTAACCCTAACCCTAACCCTAACCCTAACCCTAACCCTAACCCTAACCCTAACCCTAACCCTAACCCTAACCCTAACCCTAACCCTAACCCTAACCCTAACCCTAACCCTAACCCTAACCCTAACCCTAACCCTAACCCTAACCCTAACCCTAACCCTAACCCTAACCCTAACCCTAACCCTAACCCTAACCCTAACCCTAACCCTAACCCTAACCCTAACCCTAACCCTAACCCTAACCCTAACCCTAACCCTAACCCTAACCCTAACCCTAACCCTAACCCTAACCCTAACCCTAACCCTAACCCTAACCCTAACCCTAACCCTAACCCTAACCCTAACCCTAACCCTAACCCTAACCCTAACCCTAACCCTAACCCTAACCCTAACCCTAACCCTAACCCTAACCCTAACCCTAACCCTAACCCTAACCCTAACCCTAACCCTAACCCTAACCCTAACCCTAACCCTAACCCTAACCCTAACCCTAACCCTAACCCTAACCCTAACCCTAACCCTAACCCTAACCCTAACCCTAACCCTAACCCTAACCCTAACCCTAACCCTAACCCTAACCCTAACCCTAACCCTAACCCTAACCCTAACCCTAACCCTAACCCTAACCCTAACCCTAACCCTAACCCTAACCCTAACCCTAACCCTAACCCTAACCCTAACCCTAACCCTAACCCTAACCCTAACCCTAACCCTAACCCTAACCCTAACCCTAACCCTAACCCTAACCCTAACCCTAACCCTAACCCTAACCCTAACCCTAACCCTAACCCTAACCCTAACCCTAACCCTAACCCTAACCCTAACCCTAACCCTAACCCTAACCCTAACCCTAACCCTAACCCTAACCCTAACCCTAACCCTAACCCTAACCCTAACCCTAACCCTAACCCTAACCCTAACCCTAACCCTAACCCTAACCCTAACCCTAACCCTAACCCTAACCCTAACCCTAACCCTAACCCTAACCCTAACCCTAACCCTAACCCTAACCCTAACCCTAACCCTAACCCTAACCCTAACCCTAACCCTAACCCTAACCCTAACCCTAACCCTAACCCTAACCCTAACCCTAACCCTAACCCTAACCCTAACCCTAACCCTAACCCTAACCCTAACCCTAACCCTAACCCTAACCCTAACCCTAACCCTAACCCTAACCCTAACCCTAACCCTAACCCTAACCCTAACCCTAACCCTAACCCTAACCCTAACCCTAACCCTAACCCTAACCCTAACCCTAACCCTAACCCTAACCCTAACCCTAACCCTAACCCTAACCCTAACCCTAACCCTAACCCTAACCCTAACCCTAACCCTAACCCTAACCCTAACCCTAACCCTAACCCTAACCCTAACCCTAACCCTAACCCTAACCCTAACCCTAACCCTAACCCTAACCCTAACCCTAACCCTAACCCTAACCCTAACCCTAACCCTAACCCTAACCCTAACCCTAACCCTAACCCTAACCCTAACCCTAACCCTAACCCTAACCCTAACCCTAACCCTAACCCTAACCCTAACCCTAACCCTAACCCTAACCCTAACCCTAACCCTAACCCTAACCCTAACCCTAACCCTAACCCTAACCCTAACCCTAACCCTAACCCTAACCCTAACCCTAACCCTAACCCTAACCCTAACCCTAACCCTAACCCTAACCCTAACCCTAACCCTAACCCTAACCCTAACCCTAACCCTAACCCTAACCCTAACCCTAACCCTAACCCTAACCCTAACCCTAACCCTAACCCTAACCCTAACCCTAACCCTAACCCTAACCCTAACCCTAACCCTAACCCTAACCCTAACCCTAACCCTAACCCTAACCCTAACCCTAACCCTAACCCTAACCCTAACCCTAACCCTAACCCTAACCCTAACCCTAACCCTAACCCTAACCCTAACCCTAACCCTAACCCTAACCCTAACCCTAACCCTAACCCTAACCCTAACCCTAACCCTAACCCTAACCCTAACCCTAACCCTAACCCTAACCCTAACCCTAACCCTAACCCTAACCCTAACCCTAACCCTAACCCTAACCCTAACCCTAACCCTAACCCTAACCCTAACCCTAACCCTAACCCTAACCCTAACCCTAACCCTAACCCTAACCCTAACCCTAACCCTAACCCTAACCCTAACCCTAACCCTAACCCTAACCCTAACCCTAACCCTAACCCTAACCCTAACCCTAACCCTAACCCTAACCCTAACCCTAACCCTAACCCTAACCCTAACCCTAACCCTAACCCTAACCCTAACCCTAACCCTAACCCTAACCCTAACCCTAACCCTAACCCTAACCCTAACCCTAACCCTAACCCTAACCCTAACCCTAACCCTAACCCTAACCCTAACCCTAACCCTAACCCTAACCCTAACCCTAACCCTAACCCTAACCCTAACCCTAACCCTAACCCTAACCCTAACCCTAACCCTAACCCTAACCCTAACCCTAACCCTAACCCTAACCCTAACCCTAACCCTAACCCTAACCCTAACCCTAACCCTAACCCTAACCCTAACCCTAACCCTAACCCTAACCCTAACCCTAACCCTAACCCTAACCCTAACCCTAACCCTAACCCTAACCCTAACCCTAACCCTAACCCTAACCCTAACCCTAACCCTAACCCTAACCCTAACCCTAACCCTAACCCTAACCCTAACCCTAACCCTAACCCTAACCCTAACCCTAACCCTAACCCTAACCCTAACCCTAACCCTAACCCTAACCCTAACCCTAACCCTAACCCTAACCCTAACCCTAACCCTAACCCTAACCCTAACCCTAACCCTAACCCTAACCCTAACCCTAACCCTAACCCTAACCCTAACCCTAACCCTAACCCTAACCCTAACCCTAACCCTAACCCTAACCCTAACCCTAACCCTAACCCTAACCCTAACCCTAACCCTAACCCTAACCCTAACCCTAACCCTAACCCTAACCCTAACCCTAACCCTCTTCAAAGAAACTGTCACGAATCCCGCCGAAGATGGTGCCTCTTCCCTTTCGGGCGGCGCTCGGCGGTCGTTGTCTCCGGCCTACTAGCTGCCACCGATCCCCTTTTCTGTTTCATTTAGTTTTGTCTGATTTGTTGCACCTGTTTTGGAACCCTGACAGAAACATCTGTAGTGTCCTAAACGGTCTGACCTATAAAACCGTTTAATGACCACTCCACTGTCTTGCTCTATCTATGACCCCCGACAGGTACCAGGAGACTCGTCTGAAGTCGGCTCCGTCGATGTGCCAACTTCTGTTTGGTAGCGGTCCGAACCGTTTCGTCTACAAAACACGATGGTGTTCTCCGTTATACTCTACGACCCCTACAAGTGTCAAGGGACTTGTCTGAAGGTAACCGGTACCGGTTGACAGAAAAGGGGTTAAATACCTTGTGTAAAAAAAAATGTAAGCTACATTTTGAATTTAGGACAGAAACTTCAAAACCTTATTTCTTATGATGTATTATTCGACTGTCTTTTTTTTGCCATTTATGAATGTGATATTCAATGTGTTTCTCTGTAGCTGCCAGGGGAGGGACTCTCTGTCGGCTCCATCACCTACTCGTAGCACTAGGTCCAGCTGCTGATAGCCCCCGGAACATCCCACAGTAGATGCTGAGAGATGCCTCTGTGTAAATGTTGAGTATGGGGAAGCAGGGGGAACCAGGAGGATAGAGGAGGAAGCAGGAGGACAGAGGAGGATGCAGGAAGAAGCAGGAGGACGCAGGAGGATGCAGGAGGATAAAGGAGGAACCAGGAAGATGCAGGAGGATAGAGGAGGATGCAGGAGGAACCAGGAGGATGCAGGAGGAACCAGGAGGATGCAGGAGGATAGAGGAGGATGCAGGAGGAAGCAGTCGAAGAAGCCGTCAAACAGGCAGCCTTTTATTCTCTCCTTCCTCTCTCTTCTTCCCTCCTCTTCTCTCCTCCCTTGGCTTAGCCATGACAGGGAGAATACATCAAAGAGACAGACATGTCAACTCCTATCCTCATATCCTACTAAGTTCACTTCGCCATCCGAGTATCCGAGCCCCAGACAAATTCTTCATCCCAAATCTGAATCCTTGGTGTGATTAACAATCTTGTGTTGTCCAACTTAGTTTTTACACCTTTT
>NC_074672.1:50655824-50658324 GCF_029448725.1 Salvelinus fontinalis | reverse complement strand
ATGCTTCGTCGAATTGTACCAAATGTCACTTTACTTCCAATGCCGAACTCTGCAAATATCTGTCCCACAAATGCACAGAGATTAAGGTATGGTTTCCCGCAGGATGTGAAAAAAAAGAGTGTTGTATCTGGGGTAATTCCACTCAGATGAGGCCTGATCTCATGGAATTGTTTAAGCCAAGTGTATTCCTCCTGAGACATAACAATTCTGCACTCCCCGAAGCTGGAGTTAGTTTTGTGGCTTGCAACGCACATCTGATAACCCCCACTTTCCAAGGATACTTCTGTAAAATCAACATCCCCAGTCACATGGTGACTGGGGATCGTCGAGTGCCATTAAATATGTCGAGTGCCATTAAATATGGCCAACCGGTTGGACATGAGAGCCGCAAACCTACGTCTGTCAGAGGAGGTGGCTCGGACTTCCAGCCTACTGAGAACATCAGGAATAGATTTATTACTTAACTCAACAAATCGGTTTAAATCCGCAGCGCTGAGCAACTCGTCCCTGCAGCGTCTGCGAAATTGTGCCATGTGCGTTGCCTGACTCTGCCTAGAACTCCTGTCCATCTTTGCAAAGCATAGTAACATTTTTCGAATCATACTGACTTCAGCTTGCAGATTTTGCGGCCGGAACTCAATCAGATATTTCAGGAAACTTCTAACATCGGATCGGTACATTTTTAACGTGGATGGTGCCAAACCACGGCCTTTAACCTTCCCATACCACTCATACACACGCATGTAGTTGTCCAGAAAACACAGTCCTTCATCGAGTTTGCCCTCGGACATAAAGCAGAGGAATTCCCGTACTCGGGACAGACTGCTGCGACTATTATCAATGCGTTTAACCGAAGGGTTGATACCATTAGTAAAGGTCGCATAGTCTTTAAAAATTACAGTATTCCAACCTTGAATCATTGGCGACCCACCGGCGTCTTCATCACTGTCGATATCGGTGGATTTCGACACGGCGCAGGCTTGCTCCCTCTGTTCCGGGCGTTGTTCACCCCCGAGGTGACTGGTTGACTGCACCGCCGACTACTCACTCTCGCCACTCAGTTGCTTCTCCGGGGAACAATCGCTTTCAACAGAGTGCATAAACCCAGAGTCGTCACCGGGCTCCAGCCGCTGTTCAATGTCGTTGTTAGGCAGCTCTATATCAGTCGAAAGCCGGCTAGATTGCACAGCGTGCGTCCATGCTAACGTCTTATTCTTAAGTCCATGGACAGTCTTAAAATGTTTGTCGAGCCGCGCGATATGCGTCTTGGTACATAGTCCACAGTCATGTCGTTGTTTGCTGTACATAGCTTCTCTCTCCTGCCTGCCTTCCTCCGTGTATGTTTGTGTCTGCCAAGAAACTGAACCCTAATCATGGGTTCTAATTATAGCCAGGTGTGGATACAGGCGTGGCATTGTTAATTGGACTGGAGGGAAATGAAATTGAAAGGTCAAGGCCACCTAGATGCCGCTATACTCACATGAGTGTGCTTGGCTCAGTGTGTAGAGCGCTATACTATCACTCAGGAGATCGGGGTTTGAGACCCATGTGAGGCAAACTCATTGCTCTGATTTTACCCCCCTAAACAAGGTCTTATTCATAGAGCACTGCCCTTGGAGCATGAGGCCTATACACATTAGATACTAGGCCTGACAAGAGGCACTATGACTGGGATTCAATTCATAGAGCACTGCCCTTGGAGCATGAGGCCTATACACATTAGATACTAGGCCTGACAAGAGGCACTATGACTGGAATTCAATTCATACAGCACTGCCCTTGGAGCATGAGGCCTATACACATTAGATACTAGGCCTGACAAGAGGCACTATGACTGGGATTCAATTCATAGAGCACTGCCCTTGGAGCCTGAGGCCTCACAATGCACCTGCCACAATGCATGTCAGTAGGTGCTACAAGTGCCATAGCTCTGTACTGGTCATTTTTTAAAGCTTGCAGGCCTATACACATTAGATACTATGCCTGACAAGAGGCACTATGACTGGGATTCAATTAATAAGTGCCATTAAGTGCCAAAACAGACCACAACAACCCTAACACTAACCCTAACCCTAACCATTCTAAAAAACCATACCTAACCTTAACCCTAACCCTAACCATTTTACTAACTATACCTAACCCTAACCCCAACCCCAACCCCAACCCCAACCCCAACCCTAACCCTAACCCTAACCCCAACCCTAACCCTAACCCTGATCCTACGTCGAGTCGACAGATCTACCTAACCTAACCCTAACCCTAACCTTAACCATTCTTAAACTTAAACCTAACCCTAACCTTAACTCTAACCCTAACCATTCTAACCCTAAACCTAACCTTAACCCTAACCTTTACCATTCTAAAAAACCTAACCCTAATCCTAACCCTAACCCTAACCTTAACCACTCCAACCCTAAACCCTTAACCCAACCCTAACCATTACATCCTGCCTCCTTTGCCCTATCCGGGGGTATCGTCGGACCGGAGCACAGTGTCTCCC
>NC_074672.1:50633324-50650824 GCF_029448725.1 Salvelinus fontinalis | reverse complement strand
TCCCATTTAAATCAACAGGGCTGTAGTGGTCCCATTTAAATCAACAGGGCTGTAGTGGTCCCATTTAAATCAACAGGGCTGTAGTGGTCCCATTTAAATCAACAGGGCTGTAGTGGTCCCATTTAAATCAACAGGGCTGTAGTGGTCCCATTTAAATCAACAGGGCTGTAGTGGTCCCATTTAAATCAACAGGGCTGTAGTGGTCCCATTTAAATCAACAGGGCTGTAGTGCCCCCATTTAAATCAACAGGGCTGTAGTGCCCCCATTTAAATCAACAGGGCTGTAGTGGTCCCATTTAAATCAACAGGGCTGTAGTGGCCCCATTTAAATCAACAGGGCTGTAGTGGTCCCATTTAAATCAACAGGGCTGTAGTGGTCCCATTTAAATCAACAGGGCTGTAGTGGTCCCATTTAAATCAACAGGGCTGTAGTGGTCCCATTTAAATCAACAGGGCTGTAGTGGTCCCATTTAAATCAACAGGGCTGTAGTGGTCCCATTTAAATCAACAGGGCTGTAGTGGTCCCATTTAAATCAACAGGGCTGTAGTGGTCCCATTTAAATCAACAGGGCTGTAGTGGTCCCATTTAAATCAACAGGGCTGTAGTGCCCCCATTTAAATCAACAGGGCTGTAGTGCCCCCATTTAAATCAACAGGGCTGTAGTGGTCCCATTTAAATCAACAGGGCTGTAGTGGCCCCATTTAAATCAACAGGGCTGTAGTGGTCCCATTTAAATCAACAGGGCTGTAGTGGTCCCATTTAAATCAACAGGGCTGTAGTGGTCCCATTTAAATCAACAGGGCTGTAGTGGTCCCATTTAAATCAACAGGGCTGTAGTGGTCCCATTTAAATCAACAGGGCTGTAGTGGTCCCATTTAAATCAACAGGGCTGTAGTGCCCCCATTTAAATCAACAGGGCTGTAGTGGTCCCATTTAAATCAACAGGGCTGTAGTGCCCCCATTTAAATCAACAGGGCTGTAGTGGTCCCATTTAAATCAACAGGGCTGTAGTGGTGCAGGTCTAACCCACATCACTTAGTATCTATCATGGTCCAAATACACCAACACAGTGGTGAAGATGGCACGACCACGCCTCCCCCCCTCGGGAGGTTAAAAATATCTCAAAACGTTCTACAGATTCAGCATCGAGAGCATCTTGACTGCTTGGCATCTGACCGCAAGGTGCTACAGAGGGTATTGCGAACGGCTCGGTACATCAATGGGGCAGAACTCCCTGCCATACTCTATACGAGGCGTTTTCAGAGGAAGGCCCAAAAAATGGTAAAAGACTCCAGCAAGCCAAGCCACAGACTGTTCTCTTTACTACCGCATGGCAAGCGGTACCAGTGAACCAAGTCTGGAACAAACAGGACCCTGAACAGCTTCTACCCCCAAGCCAGAAGAATTCTAAACAAGACTGCTGAATAACTAAGCATTTTACGACCCGGACTACCTGCATTAACTCTATGCACACAAACTGGACTCTACCCCACACACTGACCGGACTCTACCCACACACTGACCGGACTCTACCCCACACACTGACCGGACTCTACCCCGCACACTGACCGGACTCTACCCACACACTGACCGGACTCTACCCCGCACACTGACCGGACTCTACCCCGCACACTGACCGGACTCTACCCCGCACACTGACCGGACTCTACCCACACACTGACCGGACTCTACCCCGCACACTGACCGGACTCTACCCCGCACACTGACCGGACTCTACCCCGCACACTGACCGGACTCTACCCCACACACTGACCGGACTCTACCCCGCAAACTGACCGGACTCTACCCACACACTGACCGGACTCTACCCCGCACACTGACCGGACTCTACCCCGCAAACTGACCGGACTCTACCCCACACACTGACCGGACTCTACCCCGCACACTGACCGGACTCTACCCCGCAAACTGACCGGACTCTACCCACACACTGACCGGACTCTACCCCGCACACTGACCGGACTCTACCCCGCACACTGACCGGACTCTACCCCGCACACTGACCGGACTCTACCCACACACTGACCGGACTCTACCCCACACACTGACCGGACTCTACCCCGCACACTGACCGGACTCTACCCCGCACACTGACCGGACTCTACCCCGCACACTGACCGGACTCTACCCCGCACACTGACCGGACTCTACCCCGCACACTGACCGGACTCTACCCCGCACACTGACCGGACTCTACCCCGCACACTGACCGGACTCTACCCCGCACACTGACCGGACTCTACCCCGCACACTGACCGGACTCTACCCCGCACACTGACCGGACTCTACCCCGCACACTGACCGGACTCTACCCCGCACACTGACCGGACTCTACCCCGCACACTGACCGGACTCTACCCCGCACACTGACCGGACTCTACCCCGCACACTGACCGGACTCTACCCCGCACACTGACCGGACTCTACCCCACACACTGACCGGACTCTACCCCACACACTGACCGGACTCTACCCCACACACTGACCGGACTCTACCCCACACACTGACCGGACTCTACCCCACACACTGACCGGACTCTACCCCACACACTGACCGGACTCTACCCCACACACTGACCGGACTCTACCCCACACACTGACCGGACTCTACCCCACACACTGACTGGACTCTACCCAACACACTGGACTCTACCCACACACTGGACTCTACCCACACACTGGACTCTACCCCACACACTGACCGGACTCTACCCCACACACTGACCGGACTCTACCCCACACACTGACCGGACTCTACCCCACACACTGACCGGACTCTACCCCACACACTGACTGGACTCTACCCCACACACTGACTGGACTCTACCCACACACTGGACTCTACCCACACACTGACTGGACTCTACCCCACACACTGACTGGACTCTACCCACACACTGACCGGACTCTACCCCACACACTGGACTCTACCAACACACTGGACTCTACCAACACACTGGACTCTACCCACACACTGGACTCTACCCACACACTGGACTCTACCCACACACTGGACTCTACCCACACACTGGACTCTACCAACACACTGGACTCTACCCACACACTGGACTCTACCCACACACTGGACTCTACCACACACTGGACTCTACCCACACACTGGACTCTACCCACACACTGGACTCTACCCAACACACTGGACTCTACCCACACACTGGACTCTACCACACACTGGACTCTTCCCAACACACTGGACTCTACCCACACACTGGACTCTACCCACACACTGGACTCTACCAACACACTGGACTCTACCAAACACACTGGACTCTACCCCACACACTGGACTCTACCAACACACTGGACTCTACCCCACACACTGACCGGACTCTACCCCACACACTGGACTCTACCCACACACTGGACTCCACCCACACACTGGACTCTACCCACACACTGACCGGACTCTACCCCGCACACTGACCGGACTCTACCCCGCACACTGACCGGACTCTACCCCGCACACTGACCGGACTCTACCCCGCACACTGACCGGACTCTACCCCGCACACTGACCGGACTCTACCCCGCACACTGACCGGACTCTACCCCGCACACTGACCGGACTCTACCCCGCACACTGACCGGACTCTACCCCGCACACTGACCGGACTCTACCCCGCACACTGACCGGACTCTACCCACACACTGACCGGACTCTACCCCACACACTGACCGGACTCTACCCCACACACTGACCGGACTCTACCCCACACACTGACCGGACTCTACCCCACACACTGACCGGACTCTACCCCACACACTGACCGGACTCTACCCCACACACTGACCGGACTCTACCCCACACACTGACCGGACTCTACCCCACACACTGACCGGACTCTACCCCACACACTGACCGGACTCTACCCCACACACTGACCGGACTCTACCCCACACACTGACCGGACTCTACCCCACACACTGGCCGGACTCTACCCCACACACTGACCGGACTCTACCCCACACACTGACCGGACTCTACCCCACACACTGACCGGACTCTACCCCACACACTGACCGGACTCTACCCCACACACTGACCGGACTCTACCCCACACACTGACCGGACTCTACCCCACACACTGACCGGACTCTACCCCACACACTGACCGGACTCTACCCCACACACTGACCGGACTCTACCCCACACACTGACCGGACTCTACCCCACACACTGACCGGACTCTACCCCACACACTGACTGGACTCTACCCAACACACTGGACTCTACCCACACACTGGACTCTACCCACACACTGGACTCTACCCCACACACTGACCGGACTCTACCCCACACACTGACCGGACTCTACCCCACACACTGACCGGACTCTACCCCACACACTGACCGGACTCTACCCCACACACTGACCGGACTCTACCCCACACACTGACTGGACTCTACCCACACACTGGACTCTACCCACACACTGACTGGACTCTACCCCACACACTGACTGGACTCTACCCACACACTGACCGGACTCTACCCCACACACTGGACTCTACCAACACACTGGACTCTACCAACACACTGGACTCTACCCACACACTGGACTCTACCCACACACTGGACTCTACCCACACACTGGACTCTACCCACACACTGGACTCTACCAACACACTGGACTCTACCCACACACTGGACTCTACCCACACACTGGACTCTACCACACACTGGACTCTACCCACACACTGGACTCTACCCACACACTGGACTCTACCCAACACACTGGACTCTACCCACACACTGGACTCTACCACACACTGGACTCTTCCCAACACACTGGACTCTACCCACACACTGGACTCTACCCACACACTGGACTCTACCAACACACTGGACTCTACCAAACACACTGGACTCTACCCCACACACTGGACTCTACCAACACACTGGACTCTACCCCACACACTGACCGGACTCTACCCCACACACTGGACTCTACCCACACACTGGACTCTACCCACACACTGGACTCTACCCACACACTGGACTCTACCCACACACTGGACTCTACCCACACACTGGACTCTACCCACACACTGGACTCTACCCAACACACTGGACTCTACCCAACACACTGGACTCTACCCAACACACTGGACTCTACCCAACACACTGGACTCTACCCAACACACTGGACTCTACCCAACACACTGGACTCTACCCAACACACTGGACTCTACCCACACACTGGACTCTACCCACACACTGGACTCTACCCACACACTGGACTCTACCCACACACTGGACTCTACCCACACACTGGACTCTATCCTTAGTTTGGTGTCGACATCTAGTGGAGACGTATGAAGTGCATCTATACTAATAAAAATCAAAGACATTAATAGGCAGGCCCTAGAACAGTGCATCGATTTCAGATTTTCCACTTCCTGTCAGGAAGTTTGCTGCAAAAGGAGTTCTGTTTTACTCACAGATATAATTCAAACGGTTTTAGAAACTAGAGAGTGTTTTCTATCCAATAGTAATAATAATATGCATATTGTACGATCAAGAATTGAGTACGAGGCCAGTTGAAATGGGCACCTTTTATCCGGCTACTCAATACTGCCCCTGCAGCCCAAACAGGTTAAAGTGGCCGTAAACACACCAGCCAGCTGGTCTGCGCATGCTCTGATGATGCGGCTAGGCATGCCGTCTGTTTTACTCACATTGGCTGCAGTGAAGGAGAGCCCACAGGTTTTGGTAGCGGGCCATGTCAGTGGCACTGTATTGTCCTCAAAGCGAGCAAAGGAGTTGTTTAGTTTGTCTTGGAGCAAGTCGCCGATGTCCACGACAGGGCTGGTTTTCTTTTTGTAATCCGTGATTGACTGTAGACCCTGCCACATACCTCTTGTGTCTGAGCCGTGGAATTGCGACTCTACTTTGTCTCTACACTGACGCTTTGCTTGTTTGATTGCCTTGCGGAGGGAATAGCTGTACTGTTTGTATTCGGTTTCACCTTGCCATGATTTAAAAGCGGTTCATGGTTTCTGGTTAGGAAATGTTTTAATAGTCACCGTAGGTACGACATCTCCAATAAATTCACCCACGAGTCAGCGTTTTCATCAATGTTGTTGTCTGAGGCTATCCGGAACATATCCCAGTCCACGTGATTGAAGCAGTCCTGAAGCGTGGAATCCGATTGGTCAGACCAGCGTTGGACAGACCTGAGCACAGCGTTTCCTGTTTTAGTTTCTGTCTATGGGCTGGGAGCAACAAAATGGAGTCATGGTCAGATTTGCCGATTGCAGGGCGGGGGAGGGCTTTGTATGCATCGCGGAAGTTAGAGTAGCAATGATCCAGAATGCTACCAGCCCGTGTCGCGCATTCGATATGCTGATAGAATTTAGGAATTCTCGTTCTCAGGTTAGCTTTGTTAAAATCCCCGGCTACAATAAATGCAGTCTCAGGATGTATGATTTCCAGTTCACATAGAGTCCAGAGAAGTTCTTTCAGGGCCGATGAGGTATCTGCTTGGGAGGGGATATACACGGCTGTGACTATAATCGAAGAGAATTCGATTGTAAGCACTCATCTACAGAGAGATGAAGCTAGAGGCGAGTCCTATCAGCCAGCTGGTTCTGGAGTTCACAAACACAAACAGACCCCACAGAGACCCAGGACAGCAACACTTTTAGACCCAACCAAATTATGAGAAAGCAAAAAGAGAACTATTTGACACACTGGAAAGAATCAACCAGAGCAAGTTGGAACCCTAAACAAAGAGTAGTACACAGTAGGAGAATACCTGACCATTGTCACTGACCCAAAATGAAGAAAAGCTTTGACTATGTACAGACTCAGGGAGCTAAACCTTGCTATTGAGAGAGGTCTCCAAGGGCAGACCTGGCTCTCAAGAGAAGACAGGATGTGTGCCCACTGTACACAAAAGGAGGTGGGAACTGAGCTGCACTTCCTAACCTCCTGCCACATGTATGACCATATTAGAGACACATATTTCCCACAGATCACACAGACCCACAAAGAGTTTGAAAAGAAATCCAACACTGATAAACTCCCATATGTGTTAGGAGACATACCACAGTGTGCAATCACAGCAGCAATATTTGTGGTCCGTTGCCATGAGAAAAGGGCAACCAGTGGAGCACAAACAACATTGTAAATACAACCTATATTTATCTGTTTAGTTATCTTCCCTCACTATTCATACTACAACTATATGCACATTACCAAAACACTGTACACAGCTGATAATATAACACTTGAAATGTCCTTTTTTAAACCTTTTTGAGTGCAATGTTTACTGTTAATTTCTAATGTTTTCTTGTTAATGTTACATTTACTTCTTCTCAATTTTGTTCATTGTTTATTTTACTAAACATCTGTTTCCCGTGCCGATAAATCCCCATTGAATTGGGAGAGAAAGAGAGAGAGATAGAGGGAAGGGGAGAGAGAAAGAGACAGAGAGAGAGAATAAGAATGGACAACAACAACTCCCAGCATGTTTTCCACATTCCAATCCAATCTAACCTTCCAAACCTCCCATTCAATAACATGTTGGAGGACTTACTTGAATTTAGGTTTGGCCTCCTCTGTGGATGAAGAGAGAGAGAGCGAGAGCGAGAGAGAGTGAGAGAGAGGTGGAGAGAGAAAAAAAGAGTCATTAGAGATGTCCAGGTGTGACAGAGAGACAGACAGAGAGACAGACAGACGGACACAGTCACATACTGTAGGAATGAATGGGGTAACGTCATCGACGGGTTTGTCCATTTTTAGTGGGGTCCAAAATTATTGGCACCCTTGATAAAGATGAGTAAAAAGGATAATCCTGGTGTGTGTCCAAAAAGCTCTGGCCAAGGCATCGGTTTCAATCCAAATGCCGTTTAGCAAACTCCATGCGTTTACATTGGTTGGATGACATGAAAACAGAGCTCTTTGGCCATTCATACCAGTGGTGGTTTTGGCGTCAAAATAAGGATGTATAAGCAGAAAAGAACCCGATTTCAAATGTAAAATATGGGGGTCGATCTTTGATGTTATGGGGCTATTTGCTTCCACTTGTTAAGGTCAACGGCATAATGAACTTTATCCAGTACCAGGACATTTCTGCCAACAAACCTGGTTGCCTCTGCCAGGAGGCTAAAACTTGGCCGCAAGTGGATCTTCCAGCAAGGCAATAAACCAAAGCACACATCAAAATCCACAAATCGTGTATTCTCCAACTCATCAAATACTTTTGAAAAAGGCCCAGTGCCGTTTTAGTTGCAAGGTGAGATATTGAAAGGTATTGAAAACAGGGATGTCAATAACCCTAACCCTAACCCCTAACCCCTAACCCTAACCCCTAACCCCTAACCCTAACCCTAACCCCTAACCCCTAACCCTAACCCCTAACCTTTTAGTTGCAAGGTGAGATATTGAAAGGTATTGAAAACAGGGATGTCAATAACCCTAACCCTAACCCCTAGCCCCTAACCCCTAACCCTAACCTCTAACCCTAACCCTAACCCCTAACCCCTAACCCCTAACCTTTTAGTTGCAAGGTGAGATATTGAAAGGTATTGAAAACAGGGATGTCAATAATTGTAACCCTAACCGTAACCCCTAACCCCAACCCTAACCCCTAACCCTAACCCTAACCCCTAACCTTTTAGTTGCAAGGTGAGATATTGAAAGGTATTGAAAACAGGGATGTCAATAATTGTAACCCTAACCGTAACCCCTAACCCCAACCCTAACCCCTAACCCTAACCCTAACCCCTAACCTTTTAGTTGCAAGGTGAGATATTGAAAGGTATTGAAAACAGGGATGTCAATAATTGTAACCCTAACCGTAACCCCTAACCCCAACCCTAACCCCTAACCTTTTAGTTGCAAGGTGAGATATTGAAAGGTATTGAAAACAGGGATGTCAATAATTGTAACCCTAACCGTAACCCCTAACCCCTAACCCCTAACCCTAACCCCTAACCCCTAACCCTAACCCCTAACCCCTAACCCTAACCCCTAACCCCAACCCTAACCCCTAACCCCTAACCCTAACCCCTAACCCTAACCGTAACCCCTAACCCCTAACCCTAACCCCTAACCCTAACCCCTAACCCTAACCCTAACCCCTAACCCTAACCCTAACCCTAACCCCTAACCCTAACCCTAACCCCTAACCCCTAACCCCTAACCCTAACCGTAACCCCTAACCCTAACCCCTAACCCCTAACCCCTAACCCTAACCCCTAACCCCTAAACCCTAACCCTAACCCTAACCCCTAACCCTAACCCCTAACCCCTAACCCTAACCCTAACCCCTAACCCTAACCCCTAACCCTAACCCTAACCCCTAACCCTAACCCTAACCCCTAACCCTAACCCCTAACCCTAACCCTAACCCCTAACCCTAACCCTAACCCTAACCCCTAACCCTAACCCTAACCCTAACCCCTAACCCTAACCCCTAACCCCTAACCCTAACCCTAACCCCTAACCCTAACCCCTAACCCTAACCCCTAACCCCTAACCCTAACCCCTAACCCCTAACCCTAACCCTAACCCTAACCCCTACCTTTAAAAAAAGAAAATTGTTGTTGAACAAAATCTCTTTCCATGAGAAATTATTTTAGTGTGAAATATTTTATTTTCACTTTTTTTTGCACACAACAATACCTCAGTATTTGTGTTATTTATTTCATACAGTCTTTTTTGCTCATCTTTATCAAGGGTGGCAGTAATTTTGGACCCCACCTAAAATAAACAGTCTATGATTGAACCGCATCCCTCATATCTGGCCTCGCTGTTGGTTTTGAGTGGGGCCTTTAGCGTTCACCAGCGGTGCTAACTCTACCTGGGCAACAGTCACGGGACCGGTCGATGCAAAACGAGCTTGCCAATTATTTACCTTCTCCCTCCTCTGCCCCCTCCCCTTCATCTGCATGCTCCTCCTCTCCCTCCTGTGGCTCCTCCCCTGCATCAGGAAAAGAAAAATAACACTGATAAAGACAAGAGGTGTGTGTGTCTGTGCACGTGTGTGGTAGGGTAATGTTATATATATTCTACTGAGGTAGGTTGTAGTAGGGTTATGCTATTACAGTGAATTCGGAAAGTTTTCAGACCCCTTGACTTTTTCCACATTTTGTTACGTTATTCTAAAATGGAGGAAATTGTTTTTTTCCCCTCATCAGTCTACACACAATACCTCATAACGAAAAAGCAAAAAAACGTTTTTTTGACATTTTTGCAAATGTATTAAAACATTTTTTTAAATATCACATTTACATAAGTATTCAGACCCTTTACTCAGTGCTTTTTTGAAGCACCTTTTGGCAGTGATTACATCCTCGATCTTTTTGGGTATGACGCTACAAGCTTGGCACACCTGTATTTGGGGAGTTTCTCCCATTCTTCTCTGCAGATATATCCAAGCTCTGTCAGGTTGGATGGGGAGCATTGCTGCACAGCTAGTTTCAGTAGTTATATAATATATATATTATACTGAGGTAGGGTCTAGTAGGGTTATGTATATATATATTATACTGAGGTAGGGTCTAGTAGGGTTATGTATATATATATTATACTGAGGTAGGGTCTAGTAGGGTTATGTATATATATATATATATTATACTGAGGTAGGGTCTAGTAGGGTTATGTTATATATATTATACTGAGGTAGGGTCCAGTAGGGTTATATATATACTGAGGTAGGGTCTAGTAGGGTTATGTTATATATATTATACTGAGGTAGGGTCCAGTAGGGTTATATATATATACTGAGGTAGGGTCTAGTAGGGTTATGTTATATATATTATACTGAGGTAGTGTCACGATCGACCATGGGAGAGAGAGAGGACCAAGGCGCAGCGTGTAAAAAATACATCTTCTCTTTATTTAGGAGATGAACGAACGAAGCAAAACAACAAATAGACGACCGTGAAGCTATAACCGAACAAAATGCAAACATGCAACCTAGACACAGACACAGACCTAGACAATGACCCAACAAAAACATGATGCCTATGGCTGCCTAAAATATGGCTCCCAATCAGAGACAAATGAAAGACATCTGTCTCTAATTGAGAACCACTCAGGCAACCATAGACATACCTAGAACATTCACTCAACCATAGACATACCTAGAAACATTCACTCAACACAAACCCATACACTAAACCCAACACCCCCTTTTCCATATAACCACCCAAAACGAGACAAAACACAAACATTCCCCATGTCACACCCTGACCTAACTAAAATAATAAAGAAAACAAAGAATACTAAGGCCAGGGCGTGACAGGTAGGGTCTAGTAGGGTTATGATATCTACTGTATATACACAACAGTTCAAAAGTTTGGGGTAAGTTAGAAATGTCCTTGTTTTCGAATGAAATGCACATTTTCTGTCCAATAAAATAACATCAAATTGATCGGAAATACAGTGTAGACATTGTTAATGTTGTAAATGACTATTGTAGCTGGAAATGGCAGTTGTTTTAATGGAATATCTACATAGGCGTTCAGAGGTCCATTATCTACAACCATCACTCCTGTGTTTCAATGGCACGTTGTGTCAGCTAATCCAAGTTTATCATTTTAAAAAGGCTAATTGATCAATAGAAAACCCTTTTGCAATTATGTTAGCACAGCTGAAAACTTTTGTTCTGATTAAAGAAGCAATAAAATGGCCTTCTTTAGACTAGTTGAGTATCTGGAGCATCAGCGTTTCTTTCTTCTGAAACTCATCAGTCTATTCTTGTTCTGAGAAATGAAGGCTATTCCATGCGAGAACTTTTCAAGAAACTGAAGATCTCGTACAACGCTGTGTACTACTCCCTTCACAGAACAGCGCAAACTGGCTCTAACCAGAATAGAAAGAGGAGTGGGAGGCCCCGGTGCACAACTGAGCAAGAGAACAAGTACATTAGAGTGTCTAGTTTGAGAAACAGACGCCTCACAAGTCCTCAACTGGCAGCTTCATTAAATAGTATCCACAAAACAGCAGTAATGTTATATATATTATACTGAGGTAAGGTCTAGTAGGGTTATGTTGTATTTTCTACGGAGGTAGGTGTCACGTTCCTGACCTTATTTCCTTTGTTTAGTCTTTGTTTAGTTGGTCAGGACGTGAGCTGGGTGGGTGTAGTCTGTTTTGTGTTTCTATGTTGGGTTGTTGTTTGGCCTAATATGGTTCTCAATCAGAGGCAGGTGTTTTGCATTGTCTCTGATTGAGAACCATATTAAGGTAGCCTGTTTGCACTGTTGGTTTGTGGGTGATTGTTTTCTGTCTTTGTGTTCTGCACCAGAAAGGACTGTTTTCGGTTTTCACATGTATTGTTTTGTAGCTTGTAGTGTTCTCGTTCTTTATTAAACATGTTGAACACCGCGCTGCGTTTTGGTCCTCTCCTTCATCCCAGGAAGAAAGCCGTTACAGTAGGGTCTGGTAGGGTTATGTTATTTTTCTACTGACGTAGGTTAATGTTCTATTTTTAGATACTAGTAGTGCTACGGTATCTTTCATAAGCCCCTCCAACATGACTTCTGACCTGGCTCCTCATTGGTCTCCTCTTCCTCCTCTATGGCTGGCTCCTCTTCTTCCTGTGCATCCTCTAGGACACATAAAGTGAGAGAGTGATAGACAGGCAGAAAAGCCTATCTCCTCCTCTGCTCCCTAAGGTGTGCACTTGTTCACTTCAAGACATTTGATTGGTGTAAAGTTATGGCGGAAACTACGTCTTCACCAATCCAAAGCTTTTAAATCCTTGAGTAGGAGTGAATGAGTGCACACTTTTAGGGAGAAAGAGATAAGGAGAGCATCAGAATCAGTAGAAAAGTAGAACCGGTCTCATTTGAAACCACATTGTCCATACCCCTTTCCTGCAGTTGAATGACCAGAGCGGCCTCCTGGGTGGAATGTTAATAATATTAATAATTTCATAATTATCTGAAATTCCGGTGTTTAATTTCAAACGGTTTCGTTGTATTTCAGTCTTCTGTGATGTATAGAAAGTGTAATACTGGGATGCAAATTCCAAGTTGATTAAATTTAAACTCTATGTATGACATGGTAGGGGTGTCTCCTTTGTTTAAGCTCATAGCCATGTGTGTGAGGTGTAAACTTTTCTTTCAAAGTAGATTTGTTTATGAAAACCAGGAACCCCCTGTGTGCTCCTGATTGAGGCCACTGCAATCAACATTTACAAATAGCTAAACTAATAGCTAAACTAACCCTAACCACGACCTGTTCTTTCAAGTTCTATCATTTTCAATTAATTTCAGTTCATGTGACAAAACAATAAATGTTTCTTTTATTATTCTTTTCTTACCTTCAACCACCTCCTCTGGAACAGACAAGACAGAGAGAAATATTAAATAAGAAACACACACACACACACACACAGAGAAACACACAGAGACACACACACACACACAGAGAAAAACACAGCCACACACACAGCCACACACACAGCCACACACACAGCCACACACACACACACACACACACACACACACACACACACACACACACACACACACACACACACACACACACAGACACACACAGACACACACAGGTCACCTCGCTTCTAGTCCTTGGGAAACTATCTAGTATTTTTTGAATGTATTGTTTCTTACATTGTTAGCCCAGAAAATCTGAAGTGTTAATTCATACAGCCAGGATATCAGAGCGTGGTCAATTTATCAGCACTACGACCAGGAATATGACTTTCCCAAAGCGGATCCTTAGTTAACCCTAACCCCTAACCCTAACCCCTAACCCCTAACCCTAACACTACGACCAGGAATATGACTTTCCCAAAGCGGATCCTTTGTTAACCCTAACCCTAACCCTAACCCCTAACCCTAACCCCTAACCCTAACCCTTAGTTCAAACTGTTTTCAGAGGCTGACCCAAAACAACCAGGTAAATGGAGCAGCCTTCTGGGCAGACTTCGGAGGCGCGCACACCACCCACCGCTTCCCAGTGTATTACTCGCTAATGTCCAGTCTCTAGATAACAAGGTAGACGAAATTAGTGCAAGGGTTTCTTTCCAGAGAGACATTCGGGATTGTAACATACTCTGGAAACATGGCTCTCTGGGGACAGGCTGTCAGAGTCGGTACAGCCACCAGATTCTTTGTGCGTTGCTCTGACAGGAATAAACATCTTTCAGGGAAGAAGAATGGCAGGGGTGTATGTTTCATGATTAACGACTCATGGTGTAATTGTAACAACATACAGGAACTCAAGTCCTTCTGTTCACCGGACCTAGAATTCCTCACAATCAAATGCCGTCCGTATTATCACCCAAGAGAATTTTCGTTGGTTATTGTCACAGCCGTGTATACCCCCCCCAAGCAGATACCGCGACGGCCCCTAAGGAACTCCACTGGACTCTAGTCAAACTGGAAACCATATACCCGGAGACTACATGTATTTTAGCTGGGGATTTAAAAAAAGCAAATTTGAGATACAGCCTACCTAAATTCTATCAGCATATCGATTGTGGTACACGGGCTAGCAAAGCACTGGATCCCTGCTACTCAAACTTCTGCGATGCATACAAGGCCCTCCCCTGCCCTCTATTCGGCAAATCCGACCACGACTCCATTTTGCTTCTCCCCTCCTATAGGCAGGACCTCAAACAGAATGTACTAAGATCATTCAACGCTGGTCTGACCAATCGGAATCCACGCTTCAGATTGTTTTGATCACGCGGACTGGGACGCGTTCCGGGTAGCCTCAGATAATAATATTGCTTGCGCAGACCAGCTGGCTGGGGTGTTTATGGGCATATTCAATCTCTCCCTATCCCAGTCTGCTGTCCCCACATGCTTCAAGATGGACACCATTGTTCCTGTACCCAAGAAGGAAAAGGTAACAGAACTGAATGACTATTGCCCCGTTGCACTCACTTTGACATCATGAAGTGCTTTGAGAGACTAGTCAAGGATCATATCACCTCCACCTTTCCTGTCACCCTAGACCAGGGGTGGGCAATTCCAGTCCTCGAGGGCCTGATTGGTGTCACAGTTTTGCCCAGCCCCAGCTAACACACCTGGCTCCAATAATCACCTAATCATGATCTTCAGTTTAGAATACAATTTGATTAATCAGCTGTGTTTGCTTGGGATGGAGAAAAAGTGTGACACCAATCAGGCCCTCGAGGACTGGAGTTGCCCACCCCTGGTCTAGACCCACTCCAATTTGTATACCGCCCCAACAGGTCAAACAGGTCTACAGACAATGCAATCATCATCACACTGCACACTGCCCTATCCCATCTGGACAAGAGGAATACCTATGTAAGAATGCTGTTCATTGACTACAGCTCAGCATTCAACACCATAGTACCCTCCAAGCTCATCATTAAGCTGGAGGCCCTTGGTCTCAACCCCTCCCTGTGCGATTGGGTCCTGGACTTCCTGACGGGCCGCCCCCAGGTGGTGAAGGTAGGAAACAATATCTCCACTTCACTGATCCTCAACACTGGGGCCCCATACGGATGCATGCTCAGCCCCCTCCTGTACTCCCTGTTCACCCATAGCTGCGTGGCCATGCACGCTTCCAACTCGATCATCAAGTTTGCAGACAACACAACAGTAATAGGCTTGATCACCAACAACGACTAGACGGCCTACAGGGAGGAGGTGAGGGCACTCGGAGTGTGGTGTCAGGAAAACAACCTCTCACTGAACGTCAACAAAACAAAGGAGATAATTGTAGAAACAGCACTGGGTGACCCCCCCCCCTCCCAGTCCACATCGAAGGGACAGTAGTGGAGAGGGTGGAAAGTTTCAAGTTCCTCGGCATACACATCACGGACAAACTGAAATGGTCCACTCATACAGTGTGGTGAAGAAGGCGCAGCAGCGTCTCCTCATCCTCAGAAGGATGAAGAAATGTGGCTTGTCACCTAAAACCCTCACAAACTTCACATTTTAGAGCGTCCTGTCGGCTGTATCACCGCCTGGTACGGTAACTTCACTGCCCACAACCGCAGGGCTCTCCAGAGGGTAGTGCAGTCTGCACAACGCATCACCGGGGGCAAACTATCTTCCCTACAGGACACCTACAGCACCCGATGTCACAGGGACGCCAAAAAGACCATCAAGGACAACATCCACCCGAGCCACTGCCTGTTCACCTCACCACCATCCAGAAGGCGAGGTCAGTACAGGTGCATCAAAGCTGAGACCGAGAGACTGAAAAACAGCTTCTATCTCAAGGCCATCAGACTGTTAAACAGCCATCAATCACTAAGACAGAGAGGCTGCTGCCTACATACAGAGTCAAATCATTGGCCACTCTAACAAATGGATCACTCGTCACTTTATCAATGCCACTTTAATAATGCTGTTTACATATTTGCATTACTCATCTCAGATGTATATACTGTATTTTATCCCATCTATTGCATCTCGTCTATGCCGGTCAGTCATGGCCCATCCATATATTTATATGTGCATATATTTTTCCATCCCTTTACTTAGATTGTATGTATTAGGTAGCTCCTGTGGAATTGTTAGATTACTTGTTGGTTATTACTGCAGTGTCGGAACTAAAAGCACAAGCATTTTCGCTACACTCCCAATAACATCTGCTAACCATGTGTATGTGACCAATACAATATGATTTGATTTGATTTGACACAGACACACACACACAGAAAGACACACACACACACAAACACACACAAAGACATGCAAACACACACACACACACAGAACGTACCATTCTGCTCCCTGTGGATGAATAAGAAATTAGAATCACAGAAAACAACAGACATTAGAAACAGAAATTCAACAAAATATAAAAGTAAGTGAAATGTGAGACTTTATAGGTAGCGATAGGGTTTATAATATGATACTACATATATTCAGGTTAGTATATCTGGTTGATAATATGATACTACATATATACAGGTGAGTATATCTGGTTGATAATGTGATACTACATATATACAGGTGAGTATATCTGGTTGATAATGTGATACTACATATATACAGGTTAGTATATCTGGTTGATAATGTGATACTACATATATACAGGTTAGTATATCTGGTTGATAATGTGATACTACATATATACAGGTTAGTATATCTGGTTGATAATGTGATATATATATAAAATACTACTTGAGTAAAAGTATTTGGTTTTAAATATACTTAAATATACTCAAATGTCATTGGTCAAACCATCAAAAGTAAAAGTAAATGCTAAAATTATTTACATTCCCTTATATTTAGCAAACTACACAATGGTCTTGTTATTTCAATTTACAGATAGCCAGGGGCACACTCCAACACTCAGACATCATCTACAAACAAAGCATTTTTAGTCAGATCAGAGGCAGTAGGGACGACCACGTGTTCTCTTGATAAGTGTAAATTCAACAATTTTCCTGTCCTGCTACGCATGGAAATGCTAAAGTAAAGTACAGATACCCCTAAAAAATAATTAAGTAGTACTTCAAAGTATTTTTACTTAGTGACTTCACACCA
>NC_074672.1:50525824-50628324 GCF_029448725.1 Salvelinus fontinalis | reverse complement strand
GGTAGGATTTAGGGTTAGGGGTCAGACATGGTAGGATGAGGGGTCAGGGTTAGGGGCCAGACATAGTAGGATTTAGGGTTAGGGGTCAGACATGGTAGGATTTAGGGTTAGGGGTCAGACATGGTAGGATTTAGGGTTAGGGTTAGGGGTCAGACATGGTAGGATGAGGGGTCAGGGTTAGGGGTCAGACATGGTAGGATTTAGGGTTAGGGGTCAGACATGGTAGGCTGAGGGGTTAGGGTTAGGGGTCAGACATGGTAGGATGAGGGGTCAGGGTTAGGGGTCAGACATAGTAGGATTTAGGGTTAGGGGTCAGACATGGTAGGATGAGGGGTCAGGGTTAGGGGTCAGACATGGTAGGATGAGGGGTCAGGGTTAGGGGTCAGACATGGTAGGATTTAGGGTTAGGGGTCAGACATGGTAGGATTTAGGGTTAGGGTTAGGGGTCAGACATGGTAGGATGAGGGGTTAGAGTTAGGGGTCAAACATGGTAGGATGATGGTTAGGGGTCAGACATAGTAGAATTTAGGGTTAGGGGTCAAACATGGTAGGATGAGGGGTCGGGGTTAGGGGTCAAACATGGTAGGATGATGGTTAGGGTTAGGGGTCAGACATGGTAGGATGAGGGGTTAGGGTTAGGGGTCAGACATAGTAGGATTTAGGGTTAGGGGTCAGACATGGTAGGATGAGGGGTTAGGGTTAGGGGTCAGACATAGTAGAATTTAGGGTTAGGGGTCAGACATGGTCTATGAGGGGTCAGGGTTAGGGGTCAGACATAGTAGAATTTAGAGTTAGGGGTCAGACATGGTAGGATGAGGGGTCAGGGTTAGGGGTCAGACATGGTAGGATGAGGGGTCAGGGTTAGGGGTCAGACATAGTAGAATTTAGGGTTAGGGGTCAGACATAGTAGAATTTAGGGTTAGGGGTCAGACATGGTAGGATGAGAGGTTAGGGTTAGGGGTCAGACATGGTAGGATGAGAGGTTAGAGTTAGGGGTCAGACATGGTAGGATGAGGGGTTAGGGTTAGGGGTCAGACATAGTAGGATTTAGAGTTAGGGATCAGACGTGGTAGGATGAGGGGTTAGGGTTAGGGGTCAGACATAGTAGGATTTAGGGTTAGGGGTCAGACATGGTAGGATGAGGGGTTAGGGTTAGGGGTCAGACATGGTAGGATGAGGGGTCAGGGTTAGGGGTCAGACATGGTAGGATGAGGGGTTAGGGTTAGGGGTCAGACATGGTAGGATGAGGGGTCAGGGTTAGGGGTCAGACATGGTAGGATGAGGGGTTAGGGTTAGGGGTCAGACATAGTAGGATTTAGAGTTAGGGGTCAGACGTGGTAGGATGAGGGGTTAGGGTTAGGGGTCAGACATAGTAGGATTTAGGGTTAGGGGTCAGACATGGTAGGATGAGGGGTCAGGGTTAGGGGTCAGACATAGTAGGATTTAGGGTTAGGGGTCAGACATGGTAGGATGAGGGGTCAGGGTTAAGGGTGGGTGGGTGAGTGAGTGAGTGTGTTTTTTAGTGATGACAGAGTGAGTGTGTTTTTTAGTGATGACAGAGTGAGTGTGTTTATTAGTGGTGACAGAGTGAGTGTGTTTATTAGTGATGACAGAGTGAGTGTGTTTATTAGTAATGACAGAGTGAGTGTATTTATTAGTGATGACAGAGTGAGTGTGTTTATTAGTAATGACAGAGTGAGTGTGTTTATTAGTAATGACAGAGTGAGTGTGTTTATTAGTGATGACAGAGTGAGTG
This sequence comes from Salvelinus fontinalis, assembly GCF_029448725.1. NCBI lineage: Eukaryota > Metazoa > Chordata > Actinopteri > Salmoniformes > Salmonidae > Salvelinus > Salvelinus fontinalis. The sequence goes on along the minus strand of NC_074672.1, from coordinate 50,626,568 downwards.
TGTTTATTAGTGATGACAGAGTGAGTGTGTTTATTAGTAATGACAGAGTGAGTGTGTTTATTAGTGATGACAGAGTGAGTGTGTTTATTAGTGATGACAGAGTGAGTGTGTTTTTTAGTGATGACAGAGTGAGTGTGTTTTTTAGTGATGACATAGTGAGTGTGTTTATTAGTGATGACAGAGTGAGTGTGTTTATTAGTGATGACAGAGTGAGTGTGTTTATTAGTGATGACAGAGTGAGTGTGTTTTTTAGTGATGACAGAGTGAGTGTGTTTATTAGTGATGACAGAGTGAGTGTGTTTATTAGTGATGACAGAGTGAGTGTGTTTATTAGTGATGACAGAGTGAGTGTGTTTATTAGTGATTACAGAGTGAGTGTGTTTATTAGTGATGACAGAGTGAGTGTGTTTTTTAGTGATGACAGAGTGAGTGTGTTTTTTAGTGATGACAGAGTGAGTGTGTTTATTAGTGATGACAGAGTGAGTGTGTTTATTAGTGATGACAGAGTGAGTGTGTTTATTAGTGATGACAGAGTGAGTGTGTTTTTTAGTGATGACATAGTGAGTGTGTTTATTAGTGATGACAGAGTGAGTGTGTTTATTAGTGATGACAGAGTGAGTGTGTTTATTAGTGATGACAGAGTGAGTGTGTTTATTAGTGATGACAGAGTGAGTGTGTTTATTAGTGATGACAGAGTGAGTGTGTTTATTAGTGATGACAGAGTGAGTGTGTTTATTAGTGATGACAGAGTGAGTGTGTTTTTTAGTGATGACAGAGTGAGTGTGTTTATTAGTGATGACAGAGTGAGTGTGTTTTTTAGTGATGACAGAGTGAGTGTGTTTATTAGTGATGACAGAGTGAGTGTGTTTATTAGTGATGACAGAGTGAGTGTGTTTATTAGTGATGACAGAGTGAGTGTGTTTTTTAGTGATGACAGAGTGAGTGTGTTTATTAGTGATGACAGAGTGAGTGTGTTTTTTAGTGATGACAGAGTGAGTGTGTTTATTAGTGATGACAGAGTGAGTGTGTTTATTAGTGATGACAGAGTGAGTGTGTTTATTAGTGATGACAGAGTGAGTGTGTTTATTAGTGATGACAGAGTGAGTGTGTTTATTAGTGATGACAGAGTGAGTGTGTTTATTAGTGATGACAGAGTGAGTGTGTTTATTAGTGATGACAGAGTGAGTGTGTTTATTAGTGATGACAGAGTGAGTGTGTTTATTAGTGATGACAGAGTGAGTGTGTTTATTAGTGATGACAGAGTGAGTGTGTTTATTAGTGATGACAGAGTGAGTGTGTTTATTAGTGATGACAGAGTGAGTGTGTTTATTAGTGATGACAGAGTGAGTGTGTTTATTAGTGATGACAGAGTGAGTGTGTTTATTAGTGATGACAGAGTGAGTGTGTTTATTAGTGATGACAGAGTGAGTGCGTTTATTAGTGATGACAGAGTGAGTGTGTTTATTAGTGATGACAGAGTGAGTGCGTTTATTAGTGATGACAGAGTGAGTGCGTTTATTAGTGATGACAGAGTGAGTGTGTTTATTAGTGATGACAGAGTGAGTGTGTTTATTAGTGATGACAGAGTGAGTGTGTTTATTAGTGATGACAGAGTGAGTGTGTTTATTAGTGATGACAGAGTGAGTGTGTTTATTAGTGATGACAGAGTGAGTGTGTTTATTAGTGATGACTGAGGGTTTCTGTGGCTGCGGTCCCCGGCGTCATTGCCGTCCTGTGTGAAATGTGTGAAAGTTAGTGTATAAGCTAATGATCCATCATGTATGACATTCCTTGGAGTGTGTAAACTTAAATTTTGTATTACCATAGCATGTTTGTATGTTCTCTATAGTTATGTACTTGAAAATGTATCAATTTGGGCAGATTGATACAAAATATTGTCCAGTATTGCAATGCTTCATTGGATCAATCTTTCACACACACTGCTGCCTAAACTGCAATATTACATTATGGCCTTTCTCTTGCATTTCAAAGATGATGAATGAAAAAAAAAATATTAGTATTGTTTTTATTTTTATTATCTTTTACCAGATCTAATGTGTTATATTTTCCTACATTAATTTCACATTTCCACAAACTTCAAAGTGTTTACTTTCAAATTGTAACAAGAATATGCATATCCTTGCTTACATATCCTGAGCTACAGGCAGTTAGATTTGGGAATGTCATTTTAGGCGGAAATAGAAAGAAGAGGGTTCGATCCATATTAAGGAGCAACAATAAAATAACAGTAGCGAGGCTATATACAGGGTATTACGGTACAGAGTCAATGTGGAGACTATATACAGGGTATTACGGTACAGAGTCAGTGTGGAGGCTATATACAGGGTGTTACGGTACAGAGTCAATGTGGAGGCTATATACAGGGTATTACGGTACAGAGTCAATGTGGAGGCTATATACAGGGGGTACCTGTACAGAGTCAATGTGGAGGCTATATACAGGGTATTACGGTACAGAGTCAGTGTGGAGGCTATATACAGGGGGTACCTGTACAGAGTCAATGTGGAGGCTATATACAGGGGGTACCGGTACAGAGTCAATGTGGAGGCTATATACAGGGGGTACCTGTACAGAGTCAATGTGGAGGCTATATACAGGGGGTACCTGTACAGAGTCAATGTGGAGGCTATATACAGGGGGTACCTGTACAGAGTCAATGTGGAGGCTATATACAGGGGGTACCGGTACAGAGTCAATGTGGAGACTATATACAGGGGGTACCGGTACAGAGTCAATGTGGAGACTATATTCAGGGGGTACCGGTACAGAGTCAATGTGGAGACTATATTCAGGGGGTACCGGTACAGAGTCAATGTGGAGACTATATACAGGGGGTACCGGTACAGAGTCAATGTGGAGACTATATTCAGGGGGTACCGGTACAGAGTCAATGTGGAGGCTATATACAGGGGGTACCGGTACAGAGTCAATGTGGAGGCTATATACAGGGGGTACCGGTACAGAGTCAATGTGGAGGCTATATACAGGGGGTACCAGTACAGAGTCAATGTGGAGGCTATATACAGGGGGTACCAGTACAGAGTCAATGTGGAGGCTATATACAGGGGGTACCAGTACAGAGTCAATGTGGAGGCTATATACAGGGGGTACCAGTACAGAGTCAATGTGGAGGCTATATACAGGGGGTACTGGTACAGAGTCAATGTGGAGGCTATATACAGGGGGTACCGGTACAGAGTCAATGTGGAGGCTATATACAGGGTGTACCGGTACAGAGTCAATGTGGAGGCTATATACAGGGGGTACCGGTACAGAGTCAATGTGGAGGCTATATACAGGGGGTACCGGTACAGAGTCAATGTGGAGGCTATATACAGGGTATTACGGTACAGAGTCAATGTGGAGGCTATATACAGGGGGTACCAGTACAGAGTCAATGTGGAGGCTATATACAGGGGGTTCTGGTACAGAGTCAATGTGGAGGCTATTTTCAGGGGGTACCGGTACAGAGTCAATGTGGAGGCTATATACAGGGGGTTCTGGTACAGAGTCAATGTGGAGGCTATTTTCAGGGGGTACCGGTACAGAGTCAATGTGGAGGCTTTATTTATTTTTTTATTTCACCTTTATTTAAAACCTCTTAAGGATCAGCCACTTTTTTTTTCTCCTAAAATGACATATCCAAACACTACAGGCTGTAGACTAGTCTATGGTTAGTAATACAGACTGTAAACTAGTCTATGGTTAGTAATACAGACTGTAAACTAGTCTATGGTTAGTAATACAGACTGTAAAGTAGTCTATGGTTAGTAATACAGACTGTAAACTAGTCTATGGTTAGTAATACAGACTGTAGACTAGTCTATGGTTAGTAATACAGGCTGTAAACTAGTCTATGGTTAGTAATACAGACTGTAAACTAGTCTATGGTTAGTAATACAGACTGTAAACTAGTCTATGGTTAGTAATACAGACTGTAAACTAGTCTATGGTTAGTAATACAGACTGTAAACTAGTCTATGGTTAGTAATACAGGCTGTAGACTAGTCTATGGTTAGTAATACAGACTGTAGACTAGTCTATGGTTAGTAATACAGACTGTAAACTAGTCTATGGTTAGTAATACAGACTGTAAACTAGTCTATGGTTAGTAATACAGACTGTAAAGTAGTCTATGGTTAGTAATACAGACTGTAAACTAGTCTATGGTTAGTAATACAGACTGTAGACTAGTCTATGGTTAGTAATACAGGCTGTAAACTAGTCTATGGTTAGTAATACAGACTGTAAACTAGTCTATGGTTAGTAATACAGACTGTAAACTAGTCTATGGTTAGTAATACAGACTGTAAACTAGTCTATGGTTAGTAATACAGACTGTAAACTAGTCTATGGTTAGTAATACAGGCTGTAGACTAGTCTCTGGTTAGTAATACAGACTGTAGACTAGTCTATGGTTAGTAATACAGACTGTGAACTAGTCTATGGTTAGTAATACAGACTGTAGACTAGTCTATGGTTAGTAATACAGACTGTAGACTAGTCTATGGTTAGTAATACAGACTGTAGACTAGTCTATGGTTAGTAATACAGGCTGTAGACTAGTCTATGGTTAGTAATACAGACTGTAAACTAGTCTATGGTTAGTAATACAGACTGTAAACTAGTCTATGGTTAGTAATACAGACTGTAGACTAGTCTATGGTTAGTAATACAGACTGTAGACTAGTCTATGGTTAGTAATACAGACTGTAGACTAGTCTATGGTTAGTAATACAGACTGTAGACTAGTCTATGGTTAGTAATACAGACTGTAGACTAGGCTGTGGTTAGTATCTTAACTCTACAGGCTGTAGAATAGTATACGGATAATAACACAGAATGTAGACAGTATCTGGTTAGTATTTTACTTACTATTTGTCATATTTAAAATAAAAAATCCCTTCTATTGTTAAAACTGCATTGTTGGTTAATGGCTTGTAAGAAAGCTTTTCACTGTAATAATAATACGTGTTGTATTTGGCGCATATGACAAATAAAATTAGATTTGATTAGATTTTTTAGTTCTCCTAATCTGCCATGAAAGTTATATTTTTTCTGCTATGTTAATTATCCAAACCCGCTACGTTAATTCTCATAACCTGCTACGTAAATGTTCTTAACATGCAATGTAAACACTAAGCTGACCCGCGGTGGACCTGGCTATGGCCGATCTAACCAATAATGGAGCGCTGATGTTAAACCATCACTGTTGATCCACCCACTGATGTTACCATCGTTGTTGATCCACCAACTGATGTTACCATCGTTGTTGATCTACCCACTGATGTTACCATCACTGTTGATCCACCCACTGATGTTACCATTACTGATGATCCACCCACTGATGTTACCATCACTGTTGATCCACCAACTGATGTTACCATCACTGATGATACCAACTGATGTTACCATCGTTGTTGATCTACCCACTGATATTACCATCACTGTTGATCCACCAACTGATGTTACCATCACTGTTGATCCACCAACTGATGTTACCATCACTGTTGATCCACCCACTGATGTTACCATCGTTGTTGATCCACCCACTGATGTTACCATCACTGTTGATCCACCCACTGATGTTACCATCACTGTTGATCCACCCACTGATGTTACCATCACTGATGATCGACCAACTGATGTTACCATCACTGATGATCGACCAACTGATGTTACCATCACTGATGATCCACCCACTGATGTTACCATCACTGATGATCCACCCACTGATGTTACCATCACTGATGATCCACCCACTGATGTTACCATCACTGATGATCCACCCACTGATGTTACCATCACTGTTGATCCACCAACTGATGTTACCATCACTGTTGATCCACCCACTGATGTTACCATCGTTGTTGATCCACCCACTGATGTTACCATCACTGATGATCCACCCACTGATGTTACCATCACTGTTGATCCACCCACTGATGTTACCATCACTGATGATACCAACTGATGTTACCATCGTTGTTGATCTACCCACTTATGTTACACCATCACTGATAATCCACACACTGATGTTACCATCGTTGTTGATCCGCCCACTGATGTTACCATCACTGTTGATCCACCAACTGATGTTACCATCGTTGTTGATCCACCCACTGATGTTACCATCACTGTTGATCCACCAACTGATGTTAAACCATCACTGTTGATCCACCCACGGATGTTACACCATCGCTCTTGATCCACTCACTGATATTAGCATCACATTTGATCCACCCGCTTCTTTCACAATGCCCACTTTCAGACACACGCCAAGTATGCTGTCACCCATACTTGGCCATCGGGAGTTCTATTGGAATATGTGGATGACGTCATTCCTATCCAGTTCTTGACTTGGACTGAATTAGGTTTTGTATTTTGTGTGCCTGTACTGTTTATATTTAGGAGCAGGAGCACCACAATACTTTGGAGCTGATATTCTATAAGAGGAACAAGAGCTCAAGCAGTAGAACATTTGAGGTGCTGGTATTCAGCTCCTGGCCAAGTCACGAACTGGCTAAATGGCACAACCGGTTAAATGGCATCCCTTGAGAAGGCAAGAACAAGATTTATGTCAGGAGAAGTGCAGCATTATCGTAAGGAGACGTATACTTGGAAAACGGAGGAGGAATGGAGGGGAAAAGAGAGGCAGAGGAGGTCTAAGAGAGAGAGGGAGGAAGAGGGTGAACATGAGTTGGTTAAAAATTGTGGGGAAAAGGGAGATGGTTTGTTAAAGAAGAATGGTAGAAAGTGTAAGCAGAGTGAGCTGTACGCCAGATCGAAGACAGGAGGAGAAAATAAAGTGAATTAGGGCGAAGTATCGGAGGCGGTATGTGTGGTGAAGTTCTCAGAGCCCGAGGTTTGTGCTGAGGGTCAGGATAAAGATGAGTCTGTGACAATAGGAGTGAAATCTTTGGAAAAGTGGACCCCTGCCTTTTGGCTGACCTACTTGTGGGTTCAGGGTGGGTGAAAACAGAGTTGGGTGCTGTGGAATCTGTGAGGGTAACCAGAAGTGGTCTTGTGATAATAGTTTCTGTTTCTGCTGGTCAGAGGGAGTAGGCGCTCCGTGTTAAACGAATGGGGGCAAGAGATGTGAATTGTTTTGCTCTCAAGAAAAGGGAACCATTGAGAGGTTATTTATTTTACCAGGTAAGTTGACTGAGAGCACATTCTCATTTACAGCAACGACCTGGGGAATAGTTACAGGGGAGAGGAGGGGGGATGAATGAGCAAATTGTACGCTGGGGATTGTTGGGTGACCATGATGGTATGAGGGCCAGATTCGGAATTTAGCCAGGACACCAGGGTTAACACCCCTACTCTTACGATAAGTGCCATGGGATCTTTAGTGACCACAGAGAGTCAGGACACCCGTTTAACATCCCATCCAAAAGATAGCACCCTACACAGGGCAATGTCCCCAATCACTGCCCTGGGGGATTGAGATCTTTTTTTAGACGAGAGGAAAGGGTGCCTCCTACTGGCCCTCCAACACCACTTCCAGCAGAAGCTGGTCTTCCATCCAGGGACTGATCAGGACCAACCCTGCGTAGCTTCAGAAGCAAGCCAGCAGTGGAATGCAGGGTGGTATGCTGGGGTAGAGGTAAATGTCAAAGTTGACCAACTGAAGAGGAACATTCCTGGTGTTTGTGATGCGTTGTCTGTCCTTTTGAGTATTGACGTTGAGTCTTTGCCCAACAAAGAGATGTTAGGATATATAAGTTATCCTGTTTTAGCTTTGTGCCGATTACATTACGTTGTTACAGGTGTCAAGCTTATGGGCAGGTGGCAGCAGTGTGTAGGAGGAAGGTTCCTAGGTGTGAGAAGTGTGCCGAAGGGGATGAGACAAAGGAATGTGTAGCATTGGGGAAAGTATTGGTATGTGTTAACTGCAGGGGTGCCGATGGGACTGGGGATCAGAAATGTCCCGTGTGAGAGAGGCAGGTTGAGGTTTCCAGGGTTAGAGTGGGGTGGTGGGTTTCTAGTGAAGGGTTAGATGGTCGGGTATTTAAATAGTGGATTAGGGTGGGGGGTTTTAGTGAGTGTAGGGTTAGATGGTAGATGGTAATGAGTGTAGGGTTAGATGGTAGATGGTAGGGTATTTAAATAGTGGAGTAGGGTGGTGGGTTTTAGTGAAGGGTTAGATGGTCAGGTATTTAAATAGTGGAGTAGGGTGGGGGGTTTTACTGAGTGTAGGGTTAGATGGTAGATGGTAATGAGTGTAGGGTTAGATGGTAGATGGTAATGAGTGTAGGGTTAGATGGTAGATGGTAGGGTATTTAAATAGTGGAGTAGGGTGGTGGGTTTTAGTGAAGGGTTAGATGGTCGGGTATTTAAATAGTGGATTAGGGTGGGGGGTTTTAGTGAGTGTAGGGTTAGATGGTAGATGGTAATGAGTGTAGGGTTAGATGGTAGATGGTAGGGTATTTAAATAGTGGAGTAGGGTGGTGGGTTTTAGTGAAGGGTTAGATGGTCAGGTATTTAAATAGTGGAGTAGGGTGGGGGGTTTTACTGAGTGTAGGGTTAGATGGTAGATGGTAATGAGTGTAGGGTTAGATGGTAGATGGTAATGAGTGTAGGGTTAGATGGTAGATGGTAGGGTATTTAAATAGTGGAGTAGGGTGGTGGGTTTTAGTGAGTGTAGGGTTAGATGGTAGATGGTAATGAGTGTAGGGTTAGATGGTAGATGGTAATGAGTGTAGGGTTAGATGGTAGATGGTAATGAGTGTAGGGTTAGATGGTAGATGGTAGAGTATTTAAATAGTGGAGTAGGGTGGTGGGTTTTAGTGAAGGGTTAGATGGTCGGGTATTTAAATAGTGGATTAGGGTGGGGGGTTTCTAGTGAGTGTAGGGTTAGATGGTAGATGGTAATGAGTGTAGGGTTAGATGGTAGATGGTAATGAGTGTAGGGTTAGATGGTAGATGGTAGGGTATTTAAATAGTGGAGTAGGGAGGGGGGTTTTAGTGAAGGGTTAGATGGTCGGGTATTTAAATAGTGGAGTAGGGTGGTGGGTTTTAGTGAAGGGTTAGATGGTAGATGGTAATGAGTGTAGGGTTAGATGGTAGATGGTAGGGTATTTAAATAGTGGAGTATCGAGGGGGGTTTTAGTGAAGGGTTAGATGGTAGGGTATTTGTTGATTTATTCATTATTATTTGTATTTATTTTCAAGCAAAGTATAAGGGGGTTATATTCCAGTCTAGTAGCCCTTACAAAAAAGGTTGCAGTTTTGAAACTGCAGTAAAAGTGGAGTAACTGTATTTTGGATGCAATATTTGCAGAATAACTGCAGTTTACTGAAATTGAACTGCAGTTATACTGCACTGCAACTGCAACAGTTACACTGCAAAATTACTGCAGTAAAAAAAAGGATTTTGAATGCAGTATTTCCAGCATACTGCAGTTATACTGCAATATCTTTTCGTAAGGGAGGTGGCGACAATGCAACATTTATTAGATGCCAAACGCCGTTAAACCTCATCGAAGAAGAAGTTGTATTGTTTTGATTCGTTGTAGTCGCACAGCTGAAATACCGTTTGTCTGCAGGTAGGAATAGCTTAGATAGCTGTTCATCTTGCCATGCAATGTAGTATGTTTTACATGCGTTTTTACTTCATGCACATGTTTTTACTTTCGCAATGTTCATTAACGCTTTATAGCTAGCTAGCTAGTTAACTTGTCAACTGGCTAAAGGGTTAGTGCTATCTGGAGTCCTTGGGACATCCCTACCCCAAATCCTCCCCTTAACCCCTACCCTAAATCCTTTCCTAACTCCTCAATTGAACCCCTACCCATTTGAAATGTAAGCTTCAATGTGTTAGGGACGTCCCAAGGACTCCGGATTGCACGCATCCTGGCTAAAGCTAACAGGCTAGTGAAAGAGGTTCGGGTTAGCTGGCTACACATCACATTAGTTTGGTGGTAGCTGAGGAACGCTCTACTCCGTCCGTCCGACCCTTTCTATATGCAGGCGCAACCAAGGGGTTCGACCAGGACATTCCCGGAGCTGCAGCGCGCAATAATTACTAGCTAGTTAGCACAAAATGACAAGTTTCTTGAGCCAACCAAAAAATGGAACAAACAAGTTATACACACACATTGAGTTGTTGCTACCAAAAAGTGAATGTGGGTATTTATCTTGTCCATTCCCAGCGCGCATTTCCACCCTTTTAGTCAGAGTGCAGTGTAACTGCAGTTAATATGCAATTACTGCGTCCAAAATACCAGTTGACTGCAGTTTGAAAGCTGCAATCTTTTATTTTAAGGGCAGGGTACTGTTGCAGATATGGCATATGGTATAAAAGTATGTGGCCTTTTCTGTACGCTACTGGCTGGAGATAACATGTATGGCACTGTAATGAAATGCAAACTTGTGTAGGTTTCTCTGATCAAATAGCCTAATCTAAAACTGTGCTGACATGTTAACAAACAACATCCTAACAGATCAAAGTAAAATGGAAAATATGGAATTGACATCAGGCTACTCACAACTAATGTCCAGGAGTTTTGTCCTGTGGGCAAAATTGTCATGATCAGTGGTTTGAAGTTCGTATCTGTCAAATAAAATACTTCTGCATTTCCCGCTCTGTAAACACATTGCAAATAGGCTTAAGATAACTCCTCCTGATAAAGTTGGGTAGCTGATATTCATAGCTTTTAAATAGCCAAATTGATTAGTCACATTACTCCCGAGTGGCAGCAGCGGTCTAAGGCACTGCATCTCAGTGCTAGAGGCGTCACTACAGACCCTGGTTCGATTCCTGGCTGTATCACAACCGGCTGTGATTGGGAGACCCTTAGGGCGGTGCACATTGGCCCAGCGTCGTCCGGATTAGGGTTTGGCCCGGGTAGGCCGTCATTGTAAATAAGAATTGGTTCTTAAGGCCCGGGTAGGCCGTCATTGTAAATAAGAATTTGTTCTTAAGGCCCGGGTAGGCCGTCATTGTAAATAAGAATTGGTTCTTAAGGCCCGGGTAGGCCGTCATTGTAAATAAGAATTTGTTCTTAACTGACTTGCCTAGTTAAATAAATAAAAATAAACAGGAATCGGGACTAATAAAGCCAATGCAATGGCCTGTTTTTACAAATGGTGGGCCTGATGGGTATTTCTAACATTCCATTGCAGCTGACATGGTAGGCTACACCCCAGTAAGTCCTTTTTGGTCCTGTCTGTACATCTTTTTTTGGTCCGGCATTGATTCTCATGTCCACAGAGGTTTATTTATCGGTTAGGTCCGGACCAAATCTGATCCAATCATAGACGTTTATATTTGGTTCAGATTTTGTCCAGTCTGACCCAGCCTTGATTTGGCCCATACATAGACGTCTCACTTCAACACCTGGGAAATATGTATTGTAACGACCCTGGGTTTATATTCAAAGGCATGTTGCTTACTGGTGCTATTCTAGTTTTGGTGGGGGCCATTTTTTTCTCTCTCGTCATTCTAAATAATAATTTGTTCTGACTTGCCTAGTTAAATAAAAACATTTTCAAATTCCTTATATTAAGCAAAGCAGATTGACATATTTTTTTCCATATACGGATAGCCAGGGGCACGCTCCAACATTCAGACACCATTTACAAACGAAGCCTGTGTTTAGTGAGTCTGCCAGGTCAGCCAGTAGGGAGGACCAGGGATGTTCTCTTGATAAGTGCGTGAATTAGACCATTTTCCTGTTCTGTTAATATAATTATTACTTTTGGTCAGGGAACATTTATGGAGTAAAAAGTGCAAAATTTGCTTTAGGAATATAGTGAAGTAAAAGTTGTCAGATATAAAATGTGAAGTACAGATACTCAAACTTTTTGAAGTACTTAACACAACTAGTTGCAGCTTTACTCTAAAATTGATTAAATAAATAAAAATCCTCATCAATATACACACGATACTCGATAATGACAAAGTGAAAACGGGTTTTTTGACATTTTTAAATAAAAAAAATGTTTACATAAGTATTCAGACCCTTTGTTATGAGTCTCGAAATGGAGCTCAGCTGCATCCTGTTTCCATTGATCATCCTTGAGATGTTTCTACAACTTGATCGGAGTCCACCTGTGATAAATTCAATTGATTGGACATGATTTGGAAAGGCACACACCTGTTTACATAAGGTCCCACAGTTGACAATGCATGTCCGAGCAAAAACCTAGCCATGAGGTCGAAGGAATTGTGGCCTCCATCATTCTTAAATGGAAGAAGTTTGGAACCACCAAGACTCTTCCTAGACTTGTCCGCCTGGCCAAACTGAGCAATCGGGGGAGAAGGGTCTTGGTCAGAGAGGTGATCAAGAACCCGATGGTCACTCTGACAGAGCTCTAGATTTCCTCTGTCTAGATGGGAGAACCTTCCAGAAGGACAACCATTTCTGCAGCACTCCACCAATCAGGCCTGTATGGTAGAGTAACCAGACAGAAGCCGCTCCTCAGTAAAAGGCACATGACAGCCTGCTTGGAGTTTGCCAAAAGGCACCTAAAGGCCTCTCAGACCATGAGAAACAAGATTCTCTGGTCTGATGAAACCAAGATTAAACTCTTTGGCCTGAATGCCAAGCGTCACGTCTGGAGGAAACCTGCCACCATCCCTACGGGGAAGCGTGGTGGTGGCAGCACCATGCTGTGGGGATGTTTTTCAGCGGCAGGGATAAGGAGACTAGTCAGGATCAAGGGAAAGATGAACGGAGCAAAGTACAGAGAGATACTTGATGAAAACCTGCTCCAGAGCGCTCAGGACTTCAGACTGGGGGCTAAGGTTCACCTTCCAACAGGACAATGACTCTAAGCACACAGCCAAGACAACGCAGGAGTGGCTTCGGAACAAGTCTCAATGTCCTTGAGTGGCCCAGCCAGAGCCCGGACTTGAACCCGATCGAACATCTCTGGAGAGACCTAAAAATAGCTGTGCAGCAACGCTCCCCATCCAACCTGACAGAGCTTGAGAGGATCTGCAGAGAAGAACGGGAGAAACTCCCCAAATACAGGTGTGCCAAGCTTGTAGCGTCATACCCAAGAAGACTTGAGGCTGTAATCGTTGCCAAAGGTGCTTAAACAAAGTACTGAGTAAAGGGTCTGAATACTAAATGTGATATTTCAGTTTTTATATATATGTGTGCAAAATTACAAACTGTTGTTTGCTTTGTCATTATTGGGTATGGTGTGTAGATTGAGGATTTGAAATGTGTTTTTAGTCCATTTTAGAATAAGTATGTAACATTACAAAATGTGGAAAAAGTCAAGGGGTCTGAACTTTCCAAATGCACTGCATGGAGGAGACTTAATCAAGCTAGTCGTCTTGAGTACTTTCTTGTCTCTCTGTCTCTTGCGTCAAAGGTTAAAAAAGTATAGATAGAAAACCAAATGAGATCAAACGATGTAATTGGCCTTCACATAACTCTTACAGAATTTCCTCTTGGACAGGGATATTGGAGATGTAATTAGTCAACTGGAGGACAATTTGTTCTTAAGTATAATTTATAACTTAATTTTTCCAGTACAATATACAGTACCAGTCAAAGGTTGACACAGCTACTCATTCAAGGGTTTTTCTTTATTTTGACTATTTCCTACATTGTAGAATAATGGTGAAGACATCAAAACTATGAAATAACACATGGAATCATGTAGTAACCAAACGTGTTAAGCAAATCAAAGTATATTTTATATTTTAGATTCTTCAAAGTAGCCGCCCTTTGCCTTGATGACAGCTTTGCACACTCTTGGCATTCTCTTGAGACTGGTTGCTCCTGTGGGTCTCTGGGTGGGAGTCTGCTAGGTGACTGAATGTAATGTAAATGTTGAGCGGCTTCGTTGCAGGTAAATTGTATGTTTTAAAATTCAATAAAAATACATAATGGATAGGCTATTATTGTTGACCAAATGATTGTTTTATCAAAATCTACAGGAACGTTGTGTCGCAAAATCACAGGAAATTACCTACACAAAATGCTTCGGTAAGAGGAAGGAAATGTCGGGGGCGTCATTTTTGGTTTATTGTCCTCTATTAGCATGCCTTAATTTTGCTATTTGAACGGTTATAACGGGGCATTTGCGTGACAAATAACCATTACCAAAACTTCCATGACCGTCACAGCCCTAGTAGGCAGCCATCCAGATAGTTAGCTAGTTTATTAAAAACAGCCCTAGTAGGCAGCCATCCAGATAGTTAGCTAGTTTATTAAAAACAGCCCTAGTAGGCAGCCATCCAGATAGTTAGCTAGTTTATTAAAAACAGCCCTAGTAGGCAGCCATCCAGATAGTTAGCTAGTTTATTAAAAACAGCCCTAGTAGGCAGCCATCCAGATAGTTAGCTAGTTTATTAAAAACAGCCCTAGTAGGCAGCCATCCAGATAGTTAGCTAGTTTATAAAAACAGGCCTAGTAGGCAGCCATCCAGATAGTTAGCTAGTTTATTAAAAACAGCCCTAGTAGGCAGCCATCCAGATAGTTAGCTAGTTTATTAAAAACAGCCCTAGTAGGCAGCCATCCAGATAGTTAGCTAGTTTATTAAAAAAGACGCTTTGACACTCATTCCATGTTGTTTAGGTTACTATATTATGTTGTTGGTTGGTTACCATGCTACGGGAATATCTCCTCTCCATCTCTGCTTCTGCTCTTCCTCCTCTCCTTGTCTTCTCTCCTCCTCTTCTTTCTGTCTTCTCTCCCCGTCTAACTCTCCCTCTCTCTTCAAGTAATGAAGACCTCCCAGTCAGCGGCGACAGAAGGCGATAATGTCACTTCCTGGGTGTCTGTGTGCCCCAGGGGCTTGTGGGAGGTTTGTCAGAGGAGGAAACGAGGGGCGGAGCCAGCTGACCCCTCTGGAGACGTCTACCCCGGTATTGGCTCTCTGTGTCGGGTCAGAGTTCAACGCCAAGGAGAACCTACAGCTGACCCGGAGCTGTCACTCAAACCTGACCTGCCAATCACAGTCCTTTCAGATGCCCAGGTCCCACCCCTACAGCGCTCCCAGGGTACCATGCTGCAGGTCCCGCTTGGTGATTGGATCATTCTGAGGCTGGGGGAGGGGCAGTGTGACATCACAGAGGGGTGTGTGGAGGGGATGAGGGCTGGAGAGAAGTGTGAGGTAAGGATAGGCTCACACACCAATAGCACCACACTGAATCAGCATGTACCTGCTGTTACCCATTCACCCTTCATAAGCTGCTCTTAACCTTTCACCCCTTTGACCCTCGTGTCCCCAGGTAATGCTGACCCCACTAACAGACGGACTCCGGGGAGGAGAAGAGGAGCAGAAGAGAACAGGCCCTGACCAGTCCTTGAGTATAACAGTAGAGCTCCAGTCCTTCTCTCCTGGCCATGAGTCCTGGCAGCTGTCAGCTGGAGAGAAGTGGGGCTGGGTGATGTCACACAAGCAGAGGGGGGGGGACAGGTTCAGGGCGGGGGACATGTGGGGGGCGGCAGACAGCTACAGCCGAGCCATCAAACTCCTCATCACCCTAAAACGACACACACGGGGAGAAGGGGAGGAGATGACTCCGATAGAGGAGGAGGATGAGGAGACGGAGAAGAAAGATAGCCTAGAGGCCCCTACAGATCGTCAGTACCGTTCCATCAAGGCCTCTCTCTACTCCAACCTATCCCTATGTCAGCTGAACCTAGGCCAGTGGTCCCGGGCCAGGGGTTGTGCCTCCAGGTAAGGCTAGGAATTGCCAGGGACCTCACCAGTACTTACTTTGTAAATCGGGAATTCCCAGAACACATAGTGAGCGAGGGGGGGCTCTGAGGTGGTGGGGGGCTCTGAGGTACCGTCCCAAACACATTGAGAAATAAAGTGTCTAACACAACGTACCAAGTAGCCTCCTATCTGGTGGTGAAACGGACAGCGCTCTCCAAGTAGCCTCCTATCTGGTGGTGAAACGGACAGCACTCTCCAAGTAGCCTACTATCTATGGTGGTGAAACGGACAGCCCTCTCCAAGTAGCCTACTATCTATGGTGGTGAAACGGACAGCGCTCTCCAAGTAGCCTACTATCTATGGTGGTGAAACGGACAGCGCTCTCCAAGTAGCCTACTATCTGGTGGTGAAACGGACAGCACTCTCCAAGTAGCCTACTATCTATGGTGGTGAAACGGACAGCCCTCTCCAAGTAGCCTACTATCTGGTGGTGAAACGGACAGCCCTCTCCAAGTAGCCTACTATCTGGTGGTGAAACGGACAGCACTCTCCAAGTAGCCTACTATCTATGGTGGTGAAACGGACAGCCCTCTCCAAGTAGCCTACTATCTATGGTGGTGAAACGGACAGCCCTCTCCAAGTAGCCTACTATCTATGGTGGTGAAACGGACAGCACTCTCCAAGTAGCCTACTATCTATGGTGGTGAAACGGACAGCACTCTCCAAGTAGCCTACTATCTATGGTGGTGAAACGGACAGCCCTCTCCAAGTAGCCTACTATCTATGGTGGTGAAACGGACAGCCCTCTCCAAGTAGCCTACTATCTATGGTGGTGAAACGGACAGCGCTCTCCAAGTAGCCTACTATCTATGGTGGTGAAACGGACAGCGCTCTCCAAGTAGCCTCCTATCTGGTGGTGAAACGGACAGCGCTCTCCAAGTAGCCTCCTATCTGGTGGTGAAACGGACAGCACTCTCCAAGTAGCCTACTATCTATCGTGGTGAAACGGACAGCACTCTCCAAGTAGCCTACTATCTATGGTGGTGAAACGGACAGCACTCTCCAAGTAGCCTCCTATCTGGTGGTGAAACGGACAGCACTCTCCAAGTAGCCTACTATCTGGTGGTGAAACGGACAGCACTCTCCAAGTAGCCTACTATCTGGTGGTGAAACGGACAGCACTCTCCAAGTAGCCTACTATCTGGTGGTGAAACGGACAGCACTCTCAAAGTAGCCTACTATCTGGTGGTGAAACGGACAGCACTCTCCAAGTAGCCTACTATCTATGGTGGTGAAACGGACAGCGCTCTCCAAGTAGCCTACTATCTATGGTGGTGAAACGGACAGCCGCTCTCCAAGTAGCCTACTATCTATGGTGGTGAAACGGACAGCGCTCTCCAAGTAGCCTACTATCTATCGTGGTGAAACGGACAGCGCTCTCCAAGTAGCCTACTATCTATGGTGGTGAAACGGACAGCGCTCTCCAAGTAGCCTACTATCTATGGTGGTGAAACGGACAGCGCTCTCCAAGTAGCCTACTATCTATGGTGGTGAAACGGACAGCGCTCTCCAAGTAGCCTACTATCTATGGTGGTGAAACGGACAGCCCTCTCCTAGTAGCCTACTATCTATGGTGGTGAAACAAACAGCACTCTCCAAGTAGCCTACTATCTATGGTGGTGAAACGGACAGCACTCTCCAAGTAGGCTTCTATCTATGGTGGTGAAACGGACAGCACTCTCCAAGTAGCCTACTATCTGGTGGTGAAACGGACAGCACTCTCCAAGTAGCCTACTATCTGGTGGTGAAACGGACAGCCCTCTCCAAGTAGCCTACTATCTGGTGGTGAAACGGACAGCGCTCTCCAAGTAGCCTACTATCTATGGTGGTGAAACGGACAGCGCTCTCCAAGTAGCCTACTATCTGGTGGTGAAACGGACAGCGCTCTCCAAGTAGCCTACTATCTATGGTGGTGAAACGGACAGCGCTCTCCAAGTAGCCTGCTATCTATGGTGGTGAAACGGACAGCACTCTCCAAGTAGCCTACTATCTATGGTGGTGAAACGGACAGCGCTCTCCAAGTAGCCTACTATCTATGGTGGTGAAACGGACAGCGCTCTCCAAGTAGCCTACTATCTGGTGGTGAAACGGACAGCCCTCTCCAAGTAGCCTACTATCTGGTGGTGAAACGGACAGCGCTCTCCTAGTAGCCTACTATCTATGGTGGTGAAACGGACAGCGCTCTCCAAGTAGCCTACTATCTATGGTGGTGAAACGGACAGCCCTCTCCAAGTAGCCTACTATCTGGTGGTGAAACGGACAGCGCTCTCCAAGTAGCCTACTATCTATGGTGGTGAAACGGACAGCGCTCTCCAAGTAGCCTACTATCTGGTGGTGAAACGGACAGCGCTCTCCAAGTAGCCTACTATCTGGTGGTGAAACGGACAGCGCTCTCCAAGTAGCCTACTATCTGGTGGTGAAACGGACAGCGCTCTCCAAGTAGCCTACTATCTATGGTGGTGAAACGGACAGCGCTCTCCAAGTAGCCTACTATCTATGGTGGTGAAACGGACAGCACTCTCCAAGTAGCCTACTATCTATGGTGGTGAAACGGACAGCGCTCTCCAAGTAGCCTACTATCTGGTGGTGAAACGGACAGCACTCTCCAAGTAGCCTACTATCTATGGTGGTGAAACGGACAGCGCTCTCCAAGTAGCCTACTATCTATGGTGGTGAAACGGACAGCCCTCTCCAAGTAGCCTACTATCTATGGTGGTGAAACGGACAGCGCTCTCCAAGTAGCCTACTATCTGGTGGTGAAACGGACAGCGCTCTCCAAGTAGCCTACTATCTATGGTGGTGAAACGGACAGCACTCTCCAAGTAGCCTACTATCTATGGTGGTGAAACGGACAGCCCTCTCCAAGTAGCCTACTATCTGGTGGTGAAACGGACAGCACTCCAAGTAGCCTACTATCTGGTGGTGAAACGGAGAGCGCTCTCCAAGTAGCCTACTATCTGGTGGTGAAACGGACAGCGCTCTCCAAGTAGCCTACTATCTATGGTGGTGAAACGGACAGCCCTCTCCTAGTAGCCTACTATCTATGGTGGTGAAACGGACAGCGCTCTCCAAGTAGCCTACTATCTGGTGGTGAAACGGACAGCCCTCTCCAAGTAGCCTACTATCTATGGTGGTGAAACGGACAGCGCTCTCCAAGTAGCCTACTATCTGGTGGTGAAACGGACAGCGCTCTCCAAGTAGCCTACTATCTATGGTGGTGAAACGGACAGCGCTCTCCAAGTAGCCTACTATCTATGGTGGTGAAACGGACAGCGCTCTCCATGTAGCCTACTATCTGGTGGTGAAACGAACAGCACTCTCCAAGTAGCCTACTATCTATGGTGG
Source organism: Salvelinus fontinalis (assembly GCF_029448725.1). Taxonomy (NCBI): domain Eukaryota; kingdom Metazoa; phylum Chordata; class Actinopteri; order Salmoniformes; family Salmonidae; genus Salvelinus; species Salvelinus fontinalis. The sequence continues at coordinate 50,607,509 of NC_074672.1, read as the reverse complement.
TGAAACGGACAGCGCTCTCCAAGTAGCCTACTATCTATGGTGGTGAAACGGACAGCACTCTCCAAGTAGCCTACTATCTATGGTGGTGAAACGGACAGCCCTCTCCTAGTAGCCTACTATCTGGTGGTGAAACGGACAGCACTCTCCAAGTAGCCTACTATCTATGGTGGTGAAACGGACAGCCCTCTCCTAGTAGCCTACTATCTATGGTGGTGAAACGGACAGCGCTCTCCAAGTAGCCTACTATCTATGGTGGTGAAACGGACAGCGCTCTCCAAGTAGCCTACTATCTATGGTGGTGAAACGGACAGCCCTCTCCTAGTAGCCTACTATCTATGGTGGTGAAACGGACAGCGCTCTCCAAGTAGCCTACTATCTATGGTGGTGAAACGGACAGCCCTCTCCAAGTAGCCTACTATCTGGTGGTGAAACGGACAGCACTCTCCAAGTAGCCTACTATCTGGTGGTGAAACGGACAGCACTCTCCAAGTAGGCTTCTATCTATGGTGGTGAAACGGACAGCACTCTCCAAGTAGCCTACTATCTGGTGGTGAAACGGACAGCACTCTCCAAGTAGCCTACTATCTGGTGGTGAAACGGACAGCGCTCTCCAAGTAGCCTACTATCTGGTGGTGAAACGGACAGCGCTCTCCAAGTAGCCTACTATCTGGTGGTGAAACGGACAGCGCTCTCCAAGTAGCCTACTATCTGGTGGTGAAACGGACAGCGCTCTCCAAGTAGCCTCCTATCTGGTGGTGAAACGGACAGCACTCTCCAAGTAGCCTACTATCTATGGTGGTGAAACGGACAGCGCTCTCCAAGTAGCCTACTATCTATGGTGGTGAAACGGACAGCCCTCTCCAAGTAGCCTACTATCTATGGTGGTGAAACGGACAGCGCTCTCCAAGTAGCCTACTATCTATGGTGGTGAAACGGACAGCACTCTCCAAGTAGCCTCCTATCTGGTGGTGAAACGGACAGCGCTCTCCAAGTAGCCTACTATCTATGGTGGTGAAACGGACAGCCCTCTCCAAGTAGCCTCCTATCTGGTGGTGAAACGGACAGCGCTCTCCAAGTAGCCTACTATCTATGGTGGTGAAACGGACAGCGCTCTCCAAGTAGCCTCCTATCTGGTGGTGAAACGGACAGCGCTCTCCAAGTAGCCTACTATCTATGGTGGTGAAACGGACAGCGCTCTCCAAGTAGCCTCCTATCTGGTGGTGAAACGGACAGCGCTCTCCAAGTAGCCTACTATCTGGTGGTGAAACGGACAGCGCTCTCCAAGTAGCCTACTATCTGGTGGTGAAACGGACAGCCCTCTCCAAGTAGCCTACTATCTGGTGGTGAAACGGACAGCGCTCTCCAAGTAGCCTCCTATCTGGTGGTGAAACGGACAGCGCTCTCCAAGTAGCCTCCTATCTGGTGGTGAAACGGACAGCCCTCTCCAAGTAGCCTACTATCTATGGTGGTGAAACGGACAGCGCTCTCCAAGTAGCCTACTATCTATGGTGGTGAAACGGACAGCGCTCTCCAAGTAGCCTACTATCTATGGTGGTGAAACGGACAGCACTCTCCAAGTAGCCTACTATCTATGGTGGTGAAACGGACAGCACTCTCCAAGTAGCCTACTATCTATGGTGGTGAAACGGACAGCACTCTCCAAGTAGCCTACTATCTATGGTGGTGAAACGGACAGCACTCTCCAAGTAGCCTACTATCTATGGTGGTGAAACGGACAGCCCTCTCCAAGTAGCCTACTATCTATGGTGGTGAAACGGACAGCCCTCTCCAAGTAGCCTACTATCTATGGTGGTGAAACGGACAGCGCTCTCCAAGTAGCCTACTATCTATGGTGGTGAAACGGACAGCGCTCTCCAAGTAGCCTCCTATCTGGTGGTGAAACGGACAGCGCTCTCCAAGTAGCCTCCTATCTGGTGGTGAAACGGACAGCACTCTCCAAGTAGCCTACTATCTATCGTGGTGAAACGGACAGCACTCTCCAAGTAGCCTACTATCTATGGTGGTGAAACGGACAGCACTCTCCAAGTAGCCTCCTATCTGGTGGTGAAACGGACAGCACTCTCCAAGTAGCCTACTATCTGGTGGTGAAACGGACAGCACTCTCCAAGTAGCCTACTATCTGGTGGTGAAACGGACAGCACTCTCCAAGTAGCCTACTATCTGGTGGTGAAACGGACAGCACTCTCAAAGTAGCCTACTATCTGGTGGTGAAACGGACAGCACTCTCCAAGTAGCCTACTATCTATGGTGGTGAAACGGACAGCGCTCTCCAAGTAGCCTACTATCTATGGTGGTGAAACGGACAGCCGCTCTCCAAGTAGCCTACTATCTATGGTGGTGAAACGGACAGCGCTCTCCAAGTAGCCTACTATCTATCGTGGTGAAACGGACAGCGCTCTCCAAGTAGCCTACTATCTATGGTGGTGAAACGGACAGCGCTCTCCAAGTAGCCTACTATCTATGGTGGTGAAACGGACAGCGCTCTCCAAGTAGCCTACTATCTATGGTGGTGAAACGGACAGCGCTCTCCAAGTAGCCTACTATCTATGGTGGTGAAACGGACAGCCCTCTCCTAGTAGCCTACTATCTATGGTGGTGAAACAAACAGCACTCTCCAAGTAGCCTACTATCTATGGTGGTGAAACGGACAGCACTCTCCAAGTAGGCTTCTATCTATGGTGGTGAAACGGACAGCACTCTCCAAGTAGCCTACTATCTGGTGGTGAAACGGACAGCACTCTCCAAGTAGCCTACTATCTGGTGGTGAAACGGACAGCCCTCTCCAAGTAGCCTACTATCTGGTGGTGAAACGGACAGCGCTCTCCAAGTAGCCTACTATCTATGGTGGTGAAACGGACAGCGCTCTCCAAGTAGCCTACTATCTGGTGGTGAAACGGACAGCGCTCTCCAAGTAGCCTACTATCTATGGTGGTGAAACGGACAGCGCTCTCCAAGTAGCCTGCTATCTATGGTGGTGAAACGGACAGCACTCTCCAAGTAGCCTACTATCTATGGTGGTGAAACGGACAGCGCTCTCCAAGTAGCCTACTATCTATGGTGGTGAAACGGACAGCGCTCTCCAAGTAGCCTACTATCTGGTGGTGAAACGGACAGCCCTCTCCAAGTAGCCTACTATCTGGTGGTGAAACGGACAGCGCTCTCCTAGTAGCCTACTATCTATGGTGGTGAAACGGACAGCGCTCTCCAAGTAGCCTACTATCTATGGTGGTGAAACGGACAGCCCTCTCCAAGTAGCCTACTATCTGGTGGTGAAACGGACAGCGCTCTCCAAGTAGCCTACTATCTATGGTGGTGAAACGGACAGCGCTCTCCAAGTAGCCTACTATCTGGTGGTGAAACGGACAGCGCTCTCCAAGTAGCCTACTATCTGGTGGTGAAACGGACAGCGCTCTCCAAGTAGCCTACTATCTGGTGGTGAAACGGACAGCGCTCTCCAAGTAGCCTACTATCTATGGTGGTGAAACGGACAGCGCTCTCCAAGTAGCCTACTATCTATGGTGGTGAAACGGACAGCACTCTCCAAGTAGCCTACTATCTATGGTGGTGAAACGGACAGCGCTCTCCAAGTAGCCTACTATCTGGTGGTGAAACGGACAGCACTCTCCAAGTAGCCTACTATCTATGGTGGTGAAACGGACAGCGCTCTCCAAGTAGCCTACTATCTATGGTGGTGAAACGGACAGCCCTCTCCAAGTAGCCTACTATCTATGGTGGTGAAACGGACAGCGCTCTCCAAGTAGCCTACTATCTGGTGGTGAAACGGACAGCGCTCTCCAAGTAGCCTACTATCTATGGTGGTGAAACGGACAGCACTCTCCAAGTAGCCTACTATCTATGGTGGTGAAACGGACAGCCCTCTCCAAGTAGCCTACTATCTGGTGGTGAAACGGACAGCACTCCAAGTAGCCTACTATCTGGTGGTGAAACGGAGAGCGCTCTCCAAGTAGCCTACTATCTGGTGGTGAAACGGACAGCGCTCTCCAAGTAGCCTACTATCTATGGTGGTGAAACGGACAGCCCTCTCCTAGTAGCCTACTATCTATGGTGGTGAAACGGACAGCGCTCTCCAAGTAGCCTACTATCTGGTGGTGAAACGGACAGCCCTCTCCAAGTAGCCTACTATCTATGGTGGTGAAACGGACAGCGCTCTCCAAGTAGCCTACTATCTGGTGGTGAAACGGACAGCGCTCTCCAAGTAGCCTACTATCTATGGTGGTGAAACGGACAGCGCTCTCCAAGTAGCCTACTATCTATGGTGGTGAAACGGACAGCGCTCTCCATGTAGCCTACTATCTGGTGGTGAAACGAACAGCACTCTCCAAGTAGCCTACTATCTATGGTGGTGAAACGGACAGCGCTCTCCAAGTAGCCTACTATCTATGGTGGTGAAACGGACAGCACTCTCCAAGTAGCCTACTATCTATGGTGGTGAAACGGACAGCCCTCTCCTAGTAGCCTACTATCTGGTGGTGAAACGGACAGCACTCTCCAAGTAGCCTACTATCTATGGTGGTGAAACGGACAGCCCTCTCCTAGTAGCCTACTATCTATGGTGGTGAAACGGACAGCGCTCTCCAAGTAGCCTACTATCTATGGTGGTGAAACGGACAGCGCTCTCCAAGTAGCCTACTATCTATGGTGGTGAAACGGACAGCCCTCTCCTAGTAGCCTACTATCTATGGTGGTGAAACGGACAGCGCTCTCCAAGTAGCCTACTATCTATGGTGGTGAAACGGACAGCCCTCTCCAAGTAGCCTACTATCTGGTGGTGAAACGGACAGCACTCTCCAAGTAGCCTACTATCTGGTGGTGAAACGGACAGCACTCTCCAAGTAGGCTTCTATCTATGGTGGTGAAACGGACAGCACTCTCCAAGTAGCCTACTATCTGGTGGTGAAACGGACAGCACTCTCCAAGTAGCCTACTATCTGGTGGTGAAACGGACAGCGCTCTCCAAGTAGCCTACTATCTGGTGGTGAAACGGACAGCGCTCTCCAAGTAGCCTACTATCTGGTGGTGAAACGGACAGCGCTCTCCAAGTAGCCTACTATCTGGTGGTGAAACGGACAGCGCTCTCCAAGTAGCCTCCTATCTGGTGGTGAAACGGACAGCACTCTCCAAGTAGCCTACTATCTATGGTGGTGAAACGGACAGCGCTCTCCAAGTAGCCTACTATCTATGGTGGTGAAACGGACAGCCCTCTCCAAGTAGCCTACTATCTATGGTGGTGAAACGGACAGCGCTCTCCAAGTAGCCTACTATCTATGGTGGTGAAACGGACAGCACTCTCCAAGTAGCCTCCTATCTGGTGGTGAAACGGACAGCGCTCTCCAAGTAGCCTACTATCTATGGTGGTGAAACGGACAGCCCTCTCCAAGTAGCCTCCTATCTGGTGGTGAAACGGACAGCGCTCTCCAAGTAGCCTACTATCTATGGTGGTGAAACGGACAGCGCTCTCCAAGTAGCCTCCTATCTGGTGGTGAAACGGACAGCGCTCTCCAAGTAGCCTACTATCTATGGTGGTGAAACGGACAGCGCTCTCCAAGTAGCCTCCTATCTGGTGGTGAAACGGACAGCGCTCTCCAAGTAGCCTACTATCTGGTGGTGAAACGGACAGCGCTCTCCAAGTAGCCTACTATCTGGTGGTGAAACGGACAGCCCTCTCCAAGTAGCCTACTATCTGGTGGTGAAACGGACAGCGCTCTCCAAGTAGCCTCCTATCTGGTGGTGAAACGGACAGCGCTCTCCAAGTAGCCTCCTATCTGGTGGTGAAACGGACAGCCCTCTCCAAGTAGCCTACTATCTATGGTGGTGAAACGGACAGCGCTCTCCAAGTAGCCTACTATCTATGGTGGTGAAACGGACAGCGCTCTCCAAGTAGCCTACTATCTATGGTGGTGAAACGGACAGCACTCTCCAAGTAGCCTACTATCTATGGTGGTGAAACGGACAGCACTCTCCAAGTAGCCTACTATCTGGTGGTGAAACGGACAGCCCTCTCCAAGTAGCCTACTATCTATGGTGGTGAAACGGACAGCGCTCTCCAAGTAGCCTACTATCTGGTGGTGAAACGGACAGCCCTCTCCAAGTAGCCTACTATCTATGGTGGTGAAACGGACAGCGCTCTCCAAGTAGCCTACTATCTGGTGGTGAAACGGACAGCACTCTCCAAGTAGCCTACTATCTATGGTGGTGAAACGGACAGCACTCTCCAAGTAGCCTACTATCTATGGTGGTGAAACGGACAGCGCTCTCCAAGGTGCTGATTAATTCAAAGCATTTTAGACGTCACTGCAGTATGCTCACATACTTGAGTATAGCTGCGGGGCTTAGACAAGTCCACATGTCTTAGAGACTAATTTTCTAGACATCAGTGTACAGCAACATTTTTAGACGACACTGCAGAACACCTGCCATATGCATATACCCACATACTCAGCTGTGGGGTTTACAAGACCTACATTTCATATCATTTTCAAGACATCAATGTAGCTGTAGAATAAATGTTGTAATAAATCTTCAAATCAAATAAATATATGTAGGATACAGCAGAACACACATGAGAATATATAGGCCTCCTGCCAATGTGATAGTATGAAGCACATATTCAGATTACCTTCACAGTACAGAACAAGTTTGTAAAGGAAGAAAAATCTACTACCTTAGTTTTCAAAACCTCCCACAACGACTCCCCATGTCAAATCCATTTAACTCTTGAGATTCCTGCTCAAAGCCATGAGTGGGCCTGTGATGTGTAGTCTCCTTCTCAGGCTGTTCTGAAGACTCTGGCTGTACTGTCTATTTTTTCATTTTGAGTGTGAACTATAACCTGGGTGTCCTCTCTAGCCTTGTCTACAAATACGCCTGTTCAAAAACAGGGCTATTTGTTGTTTCTTTATATTGTTTCTTTGCTAGTTTAATCCCTCCAGTTGTTCCTAGACCTAAGCTCCCTACCTTGTTGCATTTTGTACAGCCCAACTTTGGATTCTGCATGACAAACCAGGGGTTGTACGTTTGCTTGTTCTTGAACTGCAAATTGCACCTGCTCTGAGCACTTCGTAGGTGGATGCACTGCCCCCCTCTCCCCCAGCCCCCCATCTCCCTCTCCCCCAGCCCCCCATCTCCCTCTCCCCCAGCCCCCCACCTCCCTCTCCCCCAGCCCCCCACCTCCCTCTCCCCCAGCCCCCCATCTCCTTCTCCCCCAGCCCCCCACCTCCCTCTCCCCCAGCCCCCCATCTCCCTCTGCCCCAGCCCCCCATCTCCCTCTCCCCCAGCCCCCCATCTCCCTCTGCCCCAGCCCCCCACCTCCCTCTCCCCCAGCCCCCCATCTCCCTCTCCCCCAGCCCCCCACCTCCCTCTCCCCCAGCCCCCCACCTCCCTCTCCTCCAGCCCCCCATCTCCCTCTCCCCCAGCCCCCCACCTCCCTCTCCCCCAGCCCCCCACCTCCCTCTCCCCCAGCCCCCCACCTCCCTCTCCCCCAGCCCCCCATCTCCCTCACCCCCAGCCCCCCACCTCCCTCTCCCCCAGCCCCCCATATCCCTCTCCCCCAGCCCCCCACCTCCCTCTCCCCCAGCCCCCCATCTCCCTCTCCCCCAGCCCCCCACCTCCCTCTCCTCCAGCCCCCCATCTCCCTCTCCCCCAGCCCCCCACCTCCCTCTCCCCCAGCCCCCCATCTCCTTCTCCCCCAGCCCCCCACCTCCCTCTCCCCCAGCCCCCCATCTCCCTCTGCCCCAGCCCCCCATCTCCCTCTCCCCCAGCCCCCCATCTCCCTCTGCCCCAGCCCCCCACCTCCCTCTCCCCCAGCCCCCCATCTCCCTCTCCCCCAGCCCCCCACCTCCCTCTCCCCCAGCCCCCCACCTCCCTCTCCTCCAGCCCCCATCTCCCTCTCCCCCAGCCCCCCACCTCCCTCTCCCCCAGCCCCCCACCTCCCTCTCCCCCAGCCCCCCACCTCCCTCTCCCCCAGCCCCCCATCTCCCTCACCCCCAGCCCCCCACTTCCCTCTCCCCCAGCCCCCCATATCCCTCTCCCCCAGCCCCCCACCTCCCTCTCCCCCAGCCCCCCATCTCCCTCTCCCCCAGCCCCCCACCTCCCTCTCCTCCAGCCCCCCATCTCCCTCTCCCCCAGCCCCCCACCTCCCTCTCCCCCAGCCCCCCACCTCCCTCTCCCCCAGCCCCCCACCTCCCTCTCCCCCAGCCCCCCATCTCCCTCACCCCCAGCCCCCCACCTCCCTCTCCCCCAGCCCCCCATATCCCTCTCCCCCAGCCCCCCATCTCCCTCTCCCCCAGCCCCCCATCTCCCTCTCCCCCAGCCCCCCATCTCCCTCTCCCCCAGCCCCCCATCTCCCTCTCCCCCAGCCCCCCATCTCCTTCTCCCCCAGCCCCCCACCTCCCTCTCCCCCAGCCCCCCATCTCCTTCTCCCCCAGCCCCCCACCTCCCTCTCCCCCAGCCCCCCATCTCCCTCTGCCCCAGCCCCCCACCTCCCTCTCCCCCAGCCCCCCATCTCCCTCTCCCCCAGCCCCCCATCTCCCTCTCCCCCAGCCCCCCATCTCCTTCTCCCCCAGCCCCCCACCTCCCTCTCCCCCAGCCCCCCATCTCCCTCTGCCCCAGCCCCCCACCTCCCTCTCCCCCAGCCCCCCATCTCCCTCTCCCCCAGCCCCCCACCTCCCTCTCCCCCAGCCCCCCATCTCCCTCTCCCCCAGCCCCCCACCTCCCTCTCCCCCAGCCCCCCACCTCCCTCTCCCCCAGCCCCCCACCTCCCTCTCCCCCAGCCCCCCACCTCCCTCACCCCCAGCCCCCCACCTCCCTCTCCCCCAGCCCCCCATCTCCCTCTCCCCCAGCCCCCCACCTCCCTCTCCCCCAGCCCCCCATCTCCCTCTCCCCCAGCCCCCCATCTCCTTCTCCCCCAGCCCCCCACCTCCCTCTCCCCCAGCCCCCCATCTCCCTCTCCCCCAGCCCCCCATCTCCTTCTCCCCCAGCCCCCCACCTCCCTCTCCCCCAGCCCCCCATCTCCCTCTCCCCCAGCCCCCCACCTCGCTCTCCCCCAGCCCCCCACCTCCCTCTCCCCCAGCCCCCCATCTCCCTCTCCCCCAGCCCCCATCTCCCTCTCCCCCAGCCCCCCATCTCCCTCTCCCCCAGCCCCCCATCTCCCTCTCCCCCAGCCCCCCATCTCCCTCTCCCCCAGCCCCCATCTCCCTCTCCCCCAGCCCCCATCTCCCTCTCCCCCAGCCCCCCATCTCCCTCTCCCCCAGCCCCCCATCTCCCTCACCCCCAGCCCCCCACCTCCCTCTCCCCCAGCCCCCCATCTCCCTCTCCCCCAGCCCCCCACCTCCCTCTCCCCCAGCCCCCCATCTCCCTCTCCCCCAGCCCCCCATCTCCTTCTCCCCCAGCCCCCCACCTCCCTCTCCCCCAGCCCCCCATCTCCCTCTCCCCCAGCCCCCCATCTCCTTCTCCCCCAGCCCCCCACCTCCCTCTCCCCCAGCCCCCATCTCCCTCTCCCCCAGCCCCCCACCTCGCTCTCTCCCCCAGCCCCCCACCTCGCTCTCCCCCAGCCCCCCACCTCCCTCTCCCCCAGCCCCCCATCTCCCTCTGCCCCAGCCCCCCATCTCCCTCTCCCCCAGCCCCCCATCTCCCTCTCCCCCAGCCCCCCATCTCCCTCTCCCCCAGCCCCCCACCTCCCTCTCCCCCAGCCCCCCACCTCCCTCTCCCCCAGCCCCCCATCTCCCTCACCCCCAGCCCCCCACCTCCCTCTCCCCCAGCCCCCCATCTCCCTCTCCCCCAGTCCCCCACCTCCCTCTCCCCCAGCCCCCCATCTCTCTCTCCCCCAGCCCCCCATCTCCTTCTCCCCCAGCCCCCCACCTCCCTCTCCCCCAGCCCCCCACCTCCCTCTCCCCCAGCCCCCCATCTCCCTCTCCCCCAGCCCCCCATCTCCTTCTCCCCCAGCCCCCCACCTCCCTCTCCCCCAGCCCCCCATCTCCCTCTCCCCCAGCCCCCCACCTCGCTCTCCCCCAGCCCCCCACCTCCCTCTCCCCCAGCCCCCCATCTCCCTCTGCCCCAGCCCCCCATCTCCCTCTCCCCCAGCCCCACATCTCCCTCTGCCCCAGCCCCCCACCTCCCTCTCCCCCAGCCCCCCATCTCCCTCTCCCCCAGCCCCCCATCTCCCTCTCCCCCAGCCCCCCATCTCCCTCTCCCCCAGCCCCCATCTCCCTCTCCCCCAGCCCCCCATCTCCCTCTCCCCCAGCCCCCCATCTCCCTCTCCCCCAGCCCCCCACCTCCCTCTCCCCCAGCCCCCCATCTCCCTCTCCCCCAGCCCCCCATCTCCCTCTCCCCCAGCCCCCCATCTCCCTCTCCCCCAGCCCCCCATCTCCCACTCCCCCAGCCCCCCATCTCCCTCTCCCCCAGCCCCCCATCTCCCTCTCCCCCAGCCCCCCATCTCCTTCTCCCCCAGCCCCCCACCTCCCTCTCCCCCAGCCCCCCATCTCCCTCACCCCCAGCCCCCCACCTCCCTCTCCCCCAGCCCCCCATCTCCCTCTCCCCCAGCCCCCCATCTCCCTCTCCCCCAGCCCCCCACCTCCCTCTCCCCCAGCCCCCCACCTCCCTCTCCCCCAGCCCCCCATCTCCCTCTCCCCCAGCCCCCCATCTCCCTCTCCCCCAGCCCCCATCTCCCTCTCCCCCAGCCCCCCATCTCCCTCTCCCCCAGCCCCCCATCTCCCTCTCCCCAGCCCCCCATCTCCTTCTCCCCCAGCCCCCCACCTCCCTCTCCCCCAGCCCCCCATCTCCCTCTGCCCCAGCCCCCCACCTCCCTCTCCCCCAGCCCCCCATCTCCCTCTCCCCCAGCCCCCCATCTCCCTCTCCCCCAGCCCCCCATCTCCCTCTCCCCCAGCCCCCCATCTCCCTCTCCCCCAGCCCCCCATCTCCCTCTCCCCCAGCCCCCCATCTCCTTCTCCCCCAGCCCCCCATCTCCTTCTCCCCCAGCCCCCCACCTCCCTCTCCCCCAGCCCCCCACCTCCCTCTCCCCCAGCCCCCCATCTCCCTCTGCCCCAGCCCCCCACCTCCCTCTCCCCCAGCCCCCCATCTCCCTCTCCCCCAGCCCCCCATCTCCCTCTCCCCCAGCCCCCCATCTCCTTCTCCCCCAGCCCCCCACCTCCCTCTCCCCCAGCCCCCCACCTCCCTCTGCCCCAGCCCCCCACCTCCCTCTCCCCCAGCCCCCCATCTCCCTCTCCCCCAGCCCCCCACCTCCCTCTCCCCCAGCCCCCCATCTCCCTCTCCCCCAGCCCCCCACCTCCCTCTCCCCCAGCCCCCCATCTCCCTCTCCCCCAGCCCCCCACCTCCCTCTCCCCCAGCCCCCCACCTCCCTCTCCCCCAGCCCCCCACCTCCCTCTCCCCCAGCCCCCCATCTCCCTCACCCCCAGCCCCCCACCTCCCTCTCCCCCAGCCCCCCATCTCCCTCTCCCCCAGCCCCCCACCTCCCTCTCCCCCAGCCCCCCATCTCCCTCTCCCCCAGCCCCCCATCTCCTTCTCCCCCAGCCCCCCACCTCCCTCTCCCCCAGCCCCCCATCTCCCTCTCCCCCAGCCCCCCATCTCCTTCTCCCCCAGCCCCCCACCTCCCTCTCCCCCAGCCCCCATCTCCCTCTCCCCCAGCCCCCCACCTCGCTCTCTCCCCCAGCCCCCCACCTCGCTCTCCCCCAGCCCCCCACCTCCCTCTCCCCCAGCCCCCCATCTCCCTCTGCCCCAGCCCCCCATCTCCCTCTGCCCCAGCCCCCCATCTCCCTCTGCCCCAGCCCCCCATCTCCCTCTCCCCCAGCCCCCCATCTCCCTCTCCCCCAGCCCCCCACCTCCCTCTCCCCCAGCCCCCCACCTCCCTCTCCCCCAGCCCCCCATCTCCCTCACCCCCAGCCCCCCACCTCCCTCTCCCCCAGCCCCCCATCTCCCTCTCCCCCAGTCCCCCACCTCCCTCTCCCCCAGCCCCCCATCTCTCTCTCCCCCAGCCCCCCACCTCCCTCTCCCCCAGCCCCCCACCTCCCTCTCCCCCAGCCCCCCATCTCCCTCTCCCCCAGCCCCCCATCTCCTTCTCCCCCAGCCCCCCACCTCCCTCTCCCCCAGCCCCCCATCTCCCTCTCCCCCAGCCCCCCACCTCGCTCTCCCCCAGCCCCCCACCTCCCTCTCCCCCAGCCCCCCATCTCCCTCTGCCCCAGCCCCCCATCTCCCTCTCCCCCAGCCCCACATCTCCCTCTGCCCCAGCCCCCCACCTCCCTCTCCCCCAGCCCCCCATCTCCCTCTCCCCCAGCCCCCCATCTCCCTCTCCCCCAGCCCCCCATCTCCCTCTCCCCCAGCCCCCATCTCCCTCTCCCCCAGCCCCCCATCTCCCTCTCCCCCAGCCCCCCATCTCCCTCTCCCCCAGCCCCCCATCTCCCTCTCCCCCAGCCCCCCACCTCCCTCTCCCCCAGCCCCCCATCTCCCTCTCCCCCAGCCCCCCATCTCCTTCTCCCCCAGCCCCCCATCTCCCTCTCCCCCAGCCCCCCATCTCCCTCTCCCCCAGCCCCCCATCTCCCTCTCCCCCAGCCCCCCATCTCCCTCTCCCCCAGCCCCCATCTCCCTCTCCCCCAGCCCCCCATCTCCCTCTCCCCCAGCCCCCCACCTCCCTCTCCCCCAGCCCCCCATCTCCCTCTCCCCCAGCCCCCCATCTCCCTCTCCCCCAGCCCCCCATCTCCCTCTCCCCCAGCCCCCCATCTCCCTCTCCCCCAGCCCCCCATCTCCCTCTCCCCCAGCCCCCCATCTCCCTCTCCCCCAGCCCCCCTTCTCCTTCTCCCCCAGCCCCCCACCTCCCTCTCCCCCAGCCCCCCACCTCCCTCTGCCCCAGCCCCCCACCTCCCTCTCCCCCAGCCCCCCATCTCCCTCTCCCCCAGCCCCCCACCTCCCTCTCCCCCAGCCCCCCATCTCCCTCTCCCCCAGCCCCCCACCTCCCTCTCCCCCAGCCCCCCACCTCCCTCTCCCCCAGCCCCCCACCTCCCTCTCCCCCAGCCCCCCACCTCCCTCTCCCCCAGCCCCCCATCTCCCTCACCCCCAGCCCCCCACCTCCCTCTCCCCCAGCCCCCCATCTCCCTCTCCCCCAGCCCCCCACCTCCCTCTCCCCCAGCCCCCCACCTCCCTCTCCCCCAGCCCCCCATCTCCCTCTCCCCCAGCCCCCCATCTCCTTCTCCCCCAGCCCCCCACCTCCCTCTCCCCCAGCCCCCCATCTCCCTCTCCCCCAGCCCCCCATCTCCTTCTCCCCCAGCCCCCCACCTCCCTCTCCCCCAGCCCCCATCTCCCTCTCCCCCAGCCCCCCACCTCGCTCTCTCCCCCAGCCGCCCACCTCGCTCTCCCCCAGCCCCCCACCTCCCTCTCCCCCAGCCCCCCATCTCCCTCTGCCCCAGCCCCCCATCTCCCTCTCCCCCAGCCCCCCATCTCCCTCTCCCCCAGCCCCCCATCTCCCTCTCCCCCAGCCCCCCACCTCCTTCTCCCCCAGCCCCCCACCTCCCTCTCCCCCAGCCCCCCACCTCCCTCTCCCCCAGCCCCCCATCTCCCTCTCCCCCAGCCCCCCATCTCCTTCTCCCCCAGCCCCCCACCTCCCTCTCCCCCAGCCCCCCATCTCCCTCTCCCCCAGCCCCCCACCTCGCTCTCCCCCAGCCCCCCACCTCCCTCTCCCCCAGCCCCCCATCTCCCTCTGCCCCAGCCCCCCATCTCCCTCTCCCCCAGCCCCACATCTCCCTCTGCCCCAGCCCCCCACCTCCCTCTCCCCCAGCCCCCCATCTCCCTCTCCCCCAGCCCCCCATCTCCCTCTCCCCCAGCCCCCCATCTCCCTCTCCCCCAGCCCCCATCTCCCTCTCCCCCAGCCCCCCATCTCCCTCTCCCCCAGCCCCCCATCTCCCTCTCCCCCAGCCCCCCACCTCCCTCTCCCCCAGCCCCCCATCTCCCTCTCCCCCAGCCCCCCATCTCCCTCTCCCCCAGCCCCCCATCTCCCTCTCCCCCAGCCCCCCATCTCCCTCTCCCCCAGCCCCCATCTCCCTCTCCCCCAGCCCCCCATCTCCCTCTCCCCCAGCCCCCCACCTCCCTCTCCCCCAGCCCCCCATCTCCCTCTCCCCCAGCCCCCCATCTCCCTCTCCCCCAGCCCCCCATCTCCCTCTCCCCCAGCCCCCCATCTCCCTCTCCCCCAGCCCCCCATCTCCCTCTCCCCCAGCCCCCCATCTCCCTCTCCCCCAGCCCCCCATCTCCTTCTCCCCCAGCCCCCCACCTCCCTCTCCCCCAGCCCCCCAACTCCCTCACCCCCAGCCCCCCACCTCCCTCTCCCCCAGCCCCCCATCTCCCTCTCCCCCAGCCCCCCATCTCCCTCTCCCCCAGCCCCCCACCTCCCTCTCCCCCAGCCCCCCATCTCCCTCTCCCCCAGCCCCCCATCTCCCTCTCCCCCAGCCCCCCATCTCCCTCTCCCCCAGCCCCCCATCTCCTTCTCCCCCAGCCCCCCACCTCCCTCTGCCCCAGCCCCCCACCTCCCTCTCCCCCAGCCCCCCATCTCCCTCTCCCCCAGCCCCCCACCTCCCTCTCCCCCAGCCCCCCATCTCCCTCTCCCCCAGCCCCCCATCTCCCTCTCCCCCAGCCCCCCATCTCCCTCTCCCCCAGCCCCCCATCTCCCTCTCCCCCAGCCCCCCATCTCCTTCTCCCCCAGCCCCCCACCTCCCTCTCCCCCAGCCCCCCACCTCCTTCTCCCCCAGCCCCCCACCTCCCTCTCCCCCAGCCCCCCATCTCCCTCTGCCCCAGCCCCCCACCTCCCTCTCCCCCAGCCCCCCACCTCCCTCTCCCCCAGCCCCCCATCTCCCTCTCCCCCAGCCCCCCATCTCCTTCTCCCCCAGCCCCCCATCTCCTTCTCCCCCAGCCCCCCACCTCCCTCTCCCCCAGCCCCCCATCTCCCTCTGCCCCAGCCCCCCACCTCCCTCTCCCCCAGCCCCCCATCTCCCTCTCCCCCAGCCCCCCACCTCCCTCTCCCCCAGCCCCCCATCTCCCTCTCCCCCAGCCCCCCACCTCCCTCTCCCCCAGCCCCCCACCTCCCTCTCCCCCAGCCCCCCACCTCCCTCTCCCCCAGCCCCCCATCTCCCTCACCCCCAGCCCCCCACCTCCCTCTCCCCCAGCCCCCCATCTCCCTCTCCCCCAGCCCCCCACCTCCCTCTCCCCCAGCCCCCCATCTCCCTCTCCCCCAGCCCCCCATCTCCCTCTCCCCCAGCCCCCCACCTCCCTCTCCCCCAGCCCCCCATCTCCCTCTCCCCCAGCCCCCCATCTCCTTCTCCCCCAGCCCCCCACCTCCCTCTCCCCCAGCCCCCATCTCCCTCTCCCCCAGCCCCCCACCTCGCTCTCTCCCCCAGCCCCCCACCTCGCTCTCCCCCAGCCCCCCACCTCCCTCTCCCCCAGCCCCCCATCTCCCTCTGCCCCAGCCCCCCATCTCCCTCTCCCCCAGCCCCCCATCTCCCTCTCCCCCAGCCCCCCATCTCCCTCTCCCCCAGCCCCCCACCTCCCTCTCCCCCAGCCCCCCACCTCCCTCTCCCCCAGCCCCCCATCTCCCTCACCCCCAGCCCCCCACCTCCCTCTCCCCCAGCCCCCCATCTCCCTCTCCCCCAGCCCCCCACCTCCCTCTCCCCCAGCCCCCCATCTCCCTCTCCCCCAGCCCCCCATCTCCCTCTCCCCCAGCCCCCCACCTCCCTCTCCCCCAGCCCCCCATCTCTCTCTCCCCCAGCCCCCCATCTCCTTCTCCCCCAGCCCCCCACCTCCCTCTCCCCCAGCCCCCCATCTCCCTCTCCCCCAGCCCCCCATCTCCTTCTCCCCCAGCCCCCCACCTCCCTCTCCCCCAGCCCCCCATCTCCCTCTCCCCCAGCCCCCCACCTCGCTCTCCCCCAGCCCCCCACCTCCCTCTCCCCCAGCCCCCCATCTCCCTCTGCCCCAGCCCCCCATCTCCCTCTCCCCCAGCCCCACATCTCCCTCTGCCCCAGCCCCCCACCTCCCTCTCCCCCAGCCCCCCATCTCCCTCTCCCCCAGCCCCCCATCTCCCTCTCCCCCAGCCCCCCATCTCCCTCTCCCCCAGCCCCCATCTCCCTCTCCCCCAGCCCCCCATCTCCCTCTCCCCCAGCCCCCCACCTCCCTCTCCCCCAGCCCCCCATCTCCCTCTCCCCCAGCCCCCCATCTCCCTCTCCCCCAGCCCCCCATCTCCCTCTCCCCCAGCCCCCCATCTCCCTCTCCCCCAGCCCCCCATCTCCTTCTCCCCCAGCCCCCCACCCCCCTCTCCCCCAGCCCCCCACCTCCCTCTCCCCCAGCCCCCCATCTCCCTCTCCCCCAGCCCCCACCTCCCTCTCCCCCAGCCCCCACCTCCCTCTCCCCCAGCCCCCCATCTCCCTCTCCCCCAGCCCCCCATCTCCCTCTCCCCCAGCCCCCCATCTCCCTCTCCCCCAGCCCCCCATCTCCCTCTCCCCCAGCCCCCCACCTCCCTCTCCCCCAGCCCCCCATCCCCCTCTCCAGCTGAGTCTGACTCTCTTTTAGGTCTACTAGCTAGTGAAGGTATCTGAACTGGCAGGATTAATAGCTGCGCTGCTAGCTAAAATATCTCTATCAGGAACTAACCCAATGTAAAAAAAAAAAAAAAAAAAAAAAAAAAACACCATTTAAAATGTTGATACATACGGCAAAATCGACCCGGTCGGTCACATATGCTCACAATCGTAACGATTCTCTATATATTGCGATTAGATACTGTGATTTGTTTATTACGATTCGACATTCACATATTGTTCGCCATGTCTGCTGCAGAGAGACAAGAGAGCATGACAACATTTGTTTTGATCAGTCATGGAAAAACATGTTGGTTCCTTATTTCAAAAGAAAATGAATAACAAAAAATACTCGTTTTGGGCACAGCTGACTAATGCAAAAATAATATTGAGATATATTGTCAAATAATATCCCAATATGTAACTCTTTTTTCCCCGCCAGATCCACCCTGCTGGAGCCCCAAGGCCTGAAGGCCTGGTACCGCCTTGGGCAGGCCAACCTGGAGGCAGGGGAGCTGGAGGAAGCCAACAGGGCCTTCAGGAAACTACAGGAGCTCCAGCCTGACTCTCCCTACGCCCTGAGAGGACTGAGAGAGGTGGGGAGGAGGGAGCGAGAGACGAATAGCAGACTGGGACAGAGACTCGGCAAGATGTTCAGCTGAAGAGGGAGAGCGAGAGAGGACTGATAGCCAATTGGGACAGCGACTGAGTCAAATGTTCAGGGGATGGAGGCAAGAAGGAGAGGGTGACAATTAGCAGACTATCTTTTCATATCCACAAATAGTCGTAGGCTGCGTTTATATAAGTAGTCCAATTCTGATATTTTGACCAATCACAAATAAAATCCATATCAGAATTGGGATGTCTGTAAATATGAGCACTGGATTATGGGATTTAACTGTCAGCCATTTTTTTTCTTTTTTTTTTCTTGAACTGTTAAGACCCTGGAGCTGTTCTATAAACTACATCTAAGAAGTGGTATAGAAATTAGCTGGAATTATGGGTAGGACGGCTTTTCACTAACTCGGTCCTGGGGACGCCAAGAGCCACACATTTAGGTTTTTGCCCAAGCACTACATTACTAATTCAAATAACCAAAGCTTGACGATGAGTTGGTTATTTGAATCAGCTGTGTAGCGTCAGGGCACCACAGTTAAGAACGCTGGGGCAGGATTATGGTTGTAAAGGGAGGGTATATTACTGGAAACCTTCAAAGTTTACCAGTAAACTACCAGAATTTTGGTAACTTTCAGGTTTTGAGGAATTTAAACAAATTAGTTATCATTTTAGGTACCTCTGATTTTCTGTGGCCGCGTTTAGTCACATCAGACTTCTGCTTAATCAGATCTTTTCACATTACATCTCTTTTCAGAGCTGATCTATTTAGTGGAAAAATACCAATTAGTGAAAAAAAGACCAGAATTGGGCTGTGTGGCCTTAACACATTCAGGGCCGGATTAAGGAATCATAGATCATTTTATAGATTTCCACACATGGGGAACATTTATTAGCAGGGTCCCCCCCCCCCTCATTTTTTTGTGCCTTTTAAAAAAAAATACAATTCTACATCATTTACATGACAGAAGACAGCTGAGTCTTTTTTAATACAACACAAATGAGTGGCTACTCTAACAAATCAGTCTGGTCTTGACATCAAACAAACATTAGCCAATGATGTGAAAAAAAATATTGTACATCTTAGGAGGAGATATTTATGTTTGTCTATCTACACACATACATACAGTTGAAGTCAGAAGTTTATATACCTTAGCCAAATACATTTAAACTCAGTTTTTCACATTTCCTGACATTTAATCCTAGTAAACATTCCCTGTCTTAGGTTAGTTAGGATCACCACTTTATTTTAAGAATGTGAAATGTCAGAATAATAGTAGAGTGATTTATTTCAGCTTTTATTTCTTTCATCACATTCCCAGTGGGTCAGAAGTGTACATACATTCAATTAGTATTTGGTAGCATTGCCTTTAAATTGTTTAACTTGGGTCAAACGTTTCGGGTAGCCTTCCACAAACTTCCCACAATAAGTTGGGTGAATTTTGGCCCATTCCTCCTGACAGAGCTGGTGTAATTGAGTCAGGTTTGTAGGCCTCCTTGCTCGCACACACTTTTTCAATTCTGCCCACAAATTGTCTATAGGATTGAGGTCAGGACTTTGTGATGGCCACTCCAATACCTTGACTTTGTTGTCCTTAAGCCATTTTGTCACAACTTTGGAAGTATGCTTGGGGTCCTTGTCCATTTGGAAGACCCATTTGCGACCAGGCTTTAACTTCCTGACGGATGTCTTGAGATATTGCTTCAATAAATCCACATCATTTTCCTCCCTCATGATGCCATCTATTTTGTGAAGTGCACCAGTCCCTCCTGCAGCAAAGCACCCCCACAACATGATGCTGCCACCCCCGTGCTTCACGGTTGGGATGGTGTTCTTCAAAAAGTACGATTTCTCCAAAAAGTACGATCTTTGTCCCCATGTGCAGTTGCAAACCGTAGTCTGGCTTTTTTATGGCGGTTTTGGAACAGTGGCTTCTTCCTTGCTGAGCGGCCTTTCAGGTTATGTCGATATAGGACTCGTTTTACTGTAGATATAGATACTTTTGTACCTGTTTCCTCCAGCATCTTCACAAGGTCCTTTGCTGTTGTTCTGGGATTGATTTGCACTTTTCTCACCAAAGTACGTTCATCTCTAGGAGACAGAACGCGTCTCCTTCCTGAGTGGTATGACGGCTGCGTGGTCCCATGGTGTTTATACTTGCGTACTATTGTTTGTACAGATGAACGTGGTACCTTCAGGCGTTGGACCAGACTTGTGGAGGTCCAAAAAAAAAAATCTGGGGTCTTGGCTGATTTCTTTAGATTTTTCCATGATGTCAAGCAAAGAGGCACTGAGTTTGAAGGTAGGTCTTGAAATACATCCACAGGTTCACCTCCAATTGACTCAAACGATGTCAATTAGCCTATCAGAATCTTCTAAAGCCATGACATATTTTTCTGGAATTTTCCAAGCTGTTTAAAGGCACAGTCAACTTAGTGTATGTAAACTTCTGAACTTCTAATATAGTGAATTATAAGTGAAATAATCTGTCTGTAAACAATTGTTGGAAAAATTACTTGTCATGCAGAAAGTACATGCCCTAACCAACTTGCCAAATCTATAGTTTGTTAACAAGACATTTGTGGAGTGTACACACACATACATGTATTCAGACCCCTTGACTTACATTACAGCCCTATTCTAAAATTGATTAAATATTTTTTTCCCTCAATCTACACACACTATCCCATAGTGACAATTTTGCAAATGTATTACAAATAAAACTTATTTACATAAGTATTCAGACCCTTTGTTAATGAGACTCATCTTTACTAATGTTGCAGAAATCAGTAAAGATAGCACACAGCTCAGACACCCATGCATACCCCACAAGACATGCCACCAGAGGTCTCTTCACAGTCCACCCATGCATACCCCACAAGACATGCCACCAGAGGTCTCTTCACAGTCCACCCATGCATACCCCACAAGACATGCCACCAGAGGTCTCTTCACAGTCCCCAAGTCCAGAACAGACTCTGGGAGGAGCACAGTACTACATAGAGCCATGACTACATGGAACTCTGTTCCACATCAGGTAACTGATGCAAGCAGTAAAACTAGATTTAAAAAACAAATACACGTTATTGAACAGCAGGACTGTGAAGAGACACAAGCACGCATACACATCTCATATACTGTCTAACGTATACTACACATCTCATATACTGCCTAACGTATACTACACATCTAATATACACTGCCTAATGTATACTACACATCTGATATATACTGCCTAACGTATACTACACATCTCATATACTGCCTAATGTATACTACACATCTAATATATACTGCATAACGTATACTACACATCTGATATACTAATGTATACTACACATCTACTGTATACTACACATCTGATATACTAATGTATACTACACATCTACTGTATACTACACATCTGATATACTAATGTATACTACACATCTACTGTATACTACACATCTGATATATACTGCATAACGTATACTACACATCTGATATACTAATGTATACTACACATCTACTGTATACTACACATCTGATATACTAATGTATACTACACATCTACTGTATACTACACATCTGATATACTAACGTATACTACACATCTGATATATACTGTCTAACGTATACTACACATCTAATATACTGCCTAATGTATACTACGCATCTCATATACTGTCTAACGTATACTACACATCTCATATACCGTCTAACGTATACTACACATCTGATATAAACTGCCTAACGTATACTACACATCTCATATACTGTCTAACGTATACTACACATCTCATATACTGTCTAACGTATACAACACATCTCATATACCGTCTAACGTATACTACACATCTCATATACTGTCTAACGTATACAACACATCTGATATACTAATGTATACTACACATCTCATATACTGTCTAACGTATACAACACATTTCATATACTGCCTAATGCATACTACACATCTGAAATATACTGCCTATACCACACATTTAATATACTAATGTATACTACACATCTAATATACTGCCTAATGTATACTACACATCTGATATATACTGCCTATACCACACATTTAATATACTAATGTATACTACACATCTTGTATATACTGCCTAATGCATACTACACATCTGATATATACTGCCTATACCACACATTTAATATACTAATGTATACTACACATCTGATATATACTGTCTAACGTATACTACACATCTAATATACACTGCCTATACCACACATCTAATATACTAATGTATACTACACATCTACTGTATACTACACATCTGATATATACTGCCTAATGTATACTACACATCTAATATATACTGCATAACGTATACTACACATCTGATATACTAATGTATACTACACATCTACTGTATACTACACATCTCACTGTCTACTACACTTATCATACTGTGTATAACCTGCAATGCTGCAGACATTTTTTGGTACCCTTCCCCAGATCTGTGCCTCGACGTAATCCTGTCTTGATGCTCTACGGACAATTCCTTCGACCCCATGGCTGGTTTTTGCTCTGACATGCACTGTCAACTGTGGGACCGTATATAGACAGGTGTGTGCCTTTCAAAATCATGTCCAATCAATTGAATTTACCACAAGTAGAGTCCAGTCAAGTTGTAGTAACATCTCAAGGATTTTCAATGGAAACAGGATGCACCTGAGCTCAATTTCGAGTCTCACAGCAAAAGGTCTGAATATTTATTTTTAAAACCCTGTTTTCGCTTTGTCATTATGGGGTATTGTGTGTAGATTGATGGGGAACATGTTTTATTAAATCCATTTTAGAATAGGGTTAGGGGTAAGGGTTAGAGGTTAGGGTTAGGTATTAGGGGTTAGGGTTAGAGGTTAGGTATTAGGGGTAAGGGTTAGGTATTAGGGGTAAGGGTTAGAGGTTAGGGTTAGGTATTAGGGGTAAGGGTTAGAGGTTAGGGTTAGGGGTAAGGGTTAGAGGTTAGGGTTAGGTATTAGGGGTTAGGGGTAAGGGTTAGAGGTTAGGGTTAGGTATTAGGGGTTAGGGGTAAGGGTTAGGGGTAAGAGTTAGAGGTTAGGGGTAAGGGTTAGAGGTTAGGTATTAGGGGTTAGGGGTAAGGGTTAGGTATTAAGGGTTAGGGGTAAGAGGTTAGGGTTAGGGGTAAGGGTTAGAGGTTAGGGGTTAGAGGTTAGGGTTAGGTATTAGGGGTTAGGGGTAAGGGTTAGAGGTTAGGGTTAGGTATTAGGGGTTAGGGGTAAGGGTTAGAGGTTAGGGTTAGGGGTAAGGGTTAGAGGTTAGGGGTTAGAGGTTAGGGTTAGGTATTAGGGGTTAGGGGTAAGGATTAGAGGTTAGGTATTAGGGGTTAGGGGTAAGGGTTAGAGGTTAGGGTTAGGGGTAAGGGTTAGAGGTTAGGGGTTAGAGGTTAGGGTTAGGTATTAGGGGTAAGGGTTAGAGGTTAGGGTTAGGGGTAAGGGTTAGAGGTTAGGGTTAGAGGTTAGGGTTAGAGGTTAGGGTTAGGGGTTAGAGGTTAGGGTTAGGTATTAGGGGTTAGGGGTAAGGGTTAGAGGTTAGGGGTTAGAGGTTAGGGTTAGGTATTAGGGGTAAGGGTTAGGGGTTAGGGGTTAGGGGTAAGGGTTAGAGGTTAGGGTTAGGGGTTAGGTATTAGGGGTTAGAGGTTATGGGTTAGAGGTTAGGTTTAGGGGTAAGGGTTAGAGGTTAGGGTTAGGTATTAAGGGTTAGGGGTAAGGGTTAGAGGTTAGGGGTTAGGGGTAAGGGTTAGGTATTAAGGGTTAGGGGTAAGGGTTAATTATTAGGGGTAAGGGTTAGGTAATAGGGGTTAGGTATTTATTGGTTAGGTATTAGGGGTAAGGGTTAGGTAATAGGGGTTAGGTGTAAGGGATAAGGATTAGGTAATAGTGGTTAGGGTTAGGTATTAAGGGTTAGGGGCTATGGTTAGGTAATAGGGGTTAGGTATTTATTGGTTAGGTATTAGGGGTAAGGGTTAGGTAATAGGGGTTAGGTAATAGGGTTTAGGGTTAGGTGTAAGGGATAAGGGATAAGGGTTAGGTAATAGTGGTTAGGGTTAGGTATTAAGGGTTAGGGGTTAGGGTTAATTATTAGGAGTTAGGGGTAAGGGTTAGGTAATAGGGGTAAGGGTTAGGTATTAGGGGTTAGGGTTAGGTAATAGGGATTAGGTAATAGTGGTTAGGGTTAGGTATTAAGGTTTAGGGTTTAGGGGTAGGGTTAGGTAATAGGGGTAGGGTTAGGTAATAGGGGTTGGGGTTAGGTAATAGGGGTTGGGGTTAGGTATTAGGGGTAAGGGTTAGGTATTAGGGGTTAGGGGTTAGGGTTAGGTAATAGGGGTTAGGGTTAGGTATTAAGGGTTAGGGGTTAGGGGTAGGGTTAGGTAATAGGGGTTGGGTTTAGGTATTAAGGGTTAGGGGTTAGGGGTAGGGTTAGGTAATAGGGGTTAGGGTTAGGTAATAGGGGTTGGGGTTAGGTAATAGGGGTTGGGGTTAGGTATTAGGGGTTAGGGGTTAGGGTTAGGTAATAGGGGTTAGGGTTAGGTATTAAGGGTTAGGGGTTAGGGGTAGGGTTAGGTAATAGGGGTTGGGTTTAGGTATTAAGGGTTAGGGGTTAGGGGTAGGGTTAGGTAATAGGGGTTAGGGTTAGGTAATAGGGGTTGGGGTTAGGTATTAGGGGTTAGGGTTAGGTAATAGGGGTTAGGGTTAGGTAATAGGGGTTGGGGTTAGGTAATAGGGGTTAGCGTTAGGGTTAGGGTTAGGTAATAGGGGTTAGGGTTAGGTAATAGGGGTTAGGGTTAGGGTTAGGTAATAGGGGTTAGGGTTAGGTAATAGGGGTTAGGGTTAGGGTTAGGTAATAGGGGTAGGGTAAGGGTTAGGTAATAGGGGTTGGGGTTAGGTAATAGGGGTAGGGTAAGGGTTAGGTAATAGGGGTTGGGGTTAGGTATTAAGGGTAGGGTAAGGGTTAGGTAATAGGGGTTGGGGTTAGGTATTAGGGGTTGGGGTTAGGTAATAGGGGTTGGGGTTAGGTAATAGGGGTTGGGGTTAGGTAATAGGGGTTGGGGTTAGGTAATAGGGGTAAGGGTTAGATAATAGGGGTTAGGGTTAGGTATTAGGGGTTAGAGTAAGGGTTAGGTAATAGGGGTTAGGGTTACTACAATACACTATAATCCCTGTACTGTATATCCCCCCACTATAATCCCTGTACTGTATATCCCTCCACTATAATCCCTGTACTGTATATCTCCCCCACTACAATCCCTGTACTGTATATCTCCCCACTATATCCCCCCACTATAATCCCTGTACTGTATATCCCCCCACTATAATCCCTGTACTGTATATCCCCCCACTACAATCCCTGTACTGTATATCTCCCCCCTATAATCCCTGTACTGTATATCTCCCCACTATATCCCCCCACTATAATCCCTGTACTGTATATCTCCCCCACTACAATCCCCGTACTGTATATCCCCCCACTACAATCCCTGTACTGTATATCTCCCCCCTATAATCCCTGTACTGTATATCTCCCCCACTACAATCCCCGTACTGTATATCTCCCCACTATAATCCCTGTACTGTATGTCCCCCCACTATAATCTCTGTACTGTATATCCCCCCACTACAATCCCTGTACTGTATATCTCCCCCACTATAATCCCTGTACTGTATATCTCCCCCACTACAATCCCCGTACTGTATATCTCCCCACTATAATCCCTGTACTGTATATCTTCAAGGGGACTCCTAAGGTAGGTACACCGATCTCAGCCCAGAGTCTCAGAGTGTTCAGTCAGCCCACTGACACCCCTATCAGATCACAGCAAAATCACAGTCTACTTGAACAGAGCAATAGTCAATCATGAGGCATCAAAGCCAAATGAACTGCACCATATTAAGAAATGCTTTAGACTGAAGGAAAGTAGTGTAGAAACCAACCAAAAAACAATTAGGCAACAACAAATTCAATCTCTTTTAGACAACTTCCTGGACAAAATGTTTCACTGTAATAGTGAAGTTTTAAACTTGGCAGTAGAAAGGCTGAATATTATTATTGTCCATTCAGCTTCCCTATCAAATTAAGAAATGTCAAGCAGACAACCTAAGAAAATGTGTAACAATAACAAATTGTTTGATGCAAAACCCAGTTGTCTGCGCGCCGTTGCTTTTTGTTTTTACACGTTATCCGATAATTTCATCCAAACTGCTTGTGCATGTCAACGGCCGTCTGCGCAGCCAGGCACTAAAATTGAACTTGGTTCATTTTTAAACGCTTGCCTCGCTGCAAGTCCTGCCTCGCCCATTCTCTCATTGGTTTTTAGGAACATACTAACCCACCTGGTTGATTGAAAGATGAATGAAGTTCACACTCCAGTCCAGTTGGTGGCGGTAATGCACCTAAAGTTAGTGGCTAACTGCCATGTAAAATCCACAGAAGATGGAGGATATATGAGGAGAGATTTATCAAAGAAACTAAATAAAAACAAATTCGGTTCCCCCTTTTATCTGTGGATTATAGAGGAAAAATCATAGCCACATCGTCTCTCAAGAAAAAGATTAAAGCACAGAAACTGCTGAAATTACAGGAAACCCTAAGAAACTTAGAACGATCTCATTGTCACGTTCCTGACCTGTTTTCTGTTGTTTTGTATGTGTTTAGTTGGTCAGGACGTGAGCTGGGTGGGAATTCTATGTTGTGTGTCTAGTTTGTCTGTTTCTATGTCAGCCTAGTGTGGGTTCTCAATCAGAGACAGATGGTAGTCGTTGTCTCTGATTGAGACTCATATATAGGAGGCTTGTTTTGTGTTGGGATTTGGTGGGTGTTTGTTACCTGTCTCTGTGTTTGTGTTCTGCACCAGATAGGACTGTATCGGTTTTGCACATTTGTTATTTTGTATGTTGTTTGTAGTGTTTCACTTGTGTTTGTATTAAACATGTTTAACACTAGCCGCGCTGCACTTTGGTCCAATCCTTGCTACTCCTCTTCGGATGAAGAGATGGAAGAAGCCCGTTACACTCATAGTCAATACAAAAACCCTCTTATATTACGAGAGATTCAAAAGGTAAAACAGGAAATTGACCAGATTTATAGAGAAGAAGTAGAGAAAAAGCTTAGGTTCCTGAAACAACGATATTATGAAGCAGGCTCAAAGGCAACCAAATTACTAGCATGGAGACTCAGGAAACAACAAGCACAGAATACCATTTTCAAAATAAAAGACCCCAAAACAA
Organism: Salvelinus fontinalis; assembly: GCF_029448725.1. NCBI lineage: Eukaryota > Metazoa > Chordata > Actinopteri > Salmoniformes > Salmonidae > Salvelinus > Salvelinus fontinalis. The sequence goes on along the minus strand of NC_074672.1, from coordinate 50,581,043 downwards.
AGAAGATCACATGCAAATTAGATGAAATACAGAATGCCTTTGAATCATATTACACAAATCTGTACAAGCAACCAGAGAAGGCAGATGCACAGACAATAGAGCACTTTTTGAACTCACTTGATCTCCCCTCAATTGGGACAGAGCAAAATGATAGACTAACTTTAGAAATATTCACCGAAGAAATTAATAAAGCAATATCTCAACAAAAAGTCAACAAGTCTCCAGGCACTGATGGCTTCCCTTCAGAATGGTTCAAGACCTTCAGAGAACAACTAACACCTCTACTTAAGGCCTGTTTTAACTGGACTCTGAGGGAGGGTGGTCTGAGGGAGGGTGGTCTGAGGGAGGGTGGTCTCCCACCGTCATGGAGAGAGGCCATCATATCTGTAATCCCAAAAGAGGGTAAAGATAAGAAAGAATGCAGTTCATATAGACCTATCGCAATTTTTAACACAGATTATAAACTATATGCATCAATAATAGCCAAAAGAATGGAGAACATAATCCCAGAATTTATTGACGGAGATCAAACTGGTTTCATACAAAATAGGCAGACACAGGACAATATAAGGAGAACACTACATGTCATGGACCACATTACTCAGAATAAGACAAGTGCAGTATTAATCAGTCTAGATGCAGCAAAAGCATTTGATTCAGTGGGATGGGATTACGTATTCCAAGTTATGGAAAGATTTGGTTTCAACAAAGAAGTGATACAGTGCATCAAAACACTGTATTCATGTCCGACTGCTAGAATAAAGATAAACGGACATTTGACACGAACGATAAAATTAGAGCGAGGGGCAAGACAAGGCTGTAATCTTTCACCCACGCTCTTCTCCTTGTACCTCGAACCATTAGCACAGGCAATAAAACAGGACCCAACCTTAGAGGGAATAACAATAAGAGACAGTGAACATAAGATATGCTGATATATAAGATATCTTAGTAGTAAAATTGAAACAATCAAAATGAACATCCTGCAACTCAGGACAGCAGATTTAAACAGTGGACGCAGAAAGGCATCATTCAGTACAATTATAAGGAATGGGAACCTAGATAACTTCCAGGACTTAAGTAAAAAACATGGCTTGGATAAACAAGATTTTTACAGATACCTACAAGTCCGACACTATTTCTTAAGGGAGATAAAAGTGACTGACCCTCGAGCACCTCCAAAATTAATCCAAGTATTCACTAACACATACAACTTGGGGAGTAACAAAAAAACGATTTCAAATCTCTACTTGGGTATTCAATCCTCAAAGAAACATTCTACAAACTATATTAAAAAGAAATGGGAGGAGGAACTTAACATTGAAATAACTGATGAAACATGGTTGAACCTATCAGAGACTCAACAAAGCTCCACCAACTCAAGGTCATGGAGAGAATTCTGTTGGAAGAATGTTATACGTTTCTTCATAACACCTAAACTGAAATCAGAACAGACTGGCTCACCACACCCTTGTTGGAGAGAATGCGGTCTATTGAGGGCGGACCACTCTCATAGCTTTTGGTCCTGCCCCACAATCGAAACTTACTGGGGAGAAATAAGATCTAACATTGGAAAAATAATAGGATTTGACATAGAACAAACATTCATTTCTTTGTACTTGGGTGAAATACCAGATAACTTACACAATAGAGAAAAGTACCTCTTGAAAGTCCTACTGGCAGCCAGTAAAAAGGCTATCACTAGGAAATGGCTACAAAAAGACCCTCCCACAGTGACACAATGGATAGACATTGTAGAAGAAATACACCACATGGAGCGTATGACCTTTGCTTTAAGAACTCAACAGGAGAGAGGTCAGGACTACTGGGAGAAATGGGTTTCATACTTGGAAAAGGTCTAATTCAAAGATGCCAATGTAACTAATATGATGAATATGATATTATGATGATGATGAAGGTATGAAGTGCACTGTGACTGCCAGATCATTTTTGTTCTTTTATTTTACTTTATTTGTACTTTCTTTGTGTTCCTACAATAAAAACAAAGTATATAAAAAAGAATTTGTTCTCAACTGACTTTCCTAGTTAAATAAAGGTTAAATAAAATAAATAAAAATATGAAGTAGTTCTAAAATCCCAGATGCAAAAGTTAATGGGTAAAAAAGGATTGGAACAATTACCGGGTTTTATGGGTATATGACAAGTCCACTGTGCCGGAATATAGTGATTCACACTGAAAAAGTTGGCAACACTTCAGGGTGCAATCAAGAAGCAACTCAGGGGCAGGCTACAAAAATTACGTGCAAGTTGCGACGCACTTAGCCGTGCTACGAGTGGTCTGAGGCAATCGGTAAATAACGAGCCTTTTCATGTACAACATTACTAACGATGATTTTGGGACACAGCTCGGAGATTTAACGAGGCTCCTAAGAAGATTCTAACAATGAATAAGCATTAAGATGCTTTTGTGAAACCGGGCGCTGGTTCCTCTCTGTTTCCTTTCTAGGGAGGCAAGGTAAAACATGAATCCAGCTAAACTGAAAAAGTAAAAATTATTCTAACCAGATAAATTGTTCTTGAAACATTTTGTAGTCTACAGAGTTGCAGTAGCATTATTCAGCCACCGAATTTCGCTATCGGCCTGTTTAACATCAGAACCATAGCTCCCTTTCATTACAGTCATATGCTTCCCTCTGTAAGGAAATCATCAAGTCTCTGTGGCGCAATTGGTTAGCGCGTTAGACTGTTAATCTAAAGGTTGGTGGTTCGAGCCCACCCAGGGACGGTTGACTTTTTAGAATTTTGAGCCTGACTTGCTACAATGTGCTACAATACTATTAAAATCCACATTTTGGAAAATAGTCCAAAATGTACCAGTACTAAATCAATGTGACGCTATATACATGGAGTACCAGTACCAGATCAATGTACAGAGGTATGAGGTATTTGAGGTAGATATGTACATGAAGGCAGGGTAAAGTGACTAGGCATCAGGATAGATAATAATAAGGTATTAGAGGTAGATATGTACATGAAGGCAGGGTAAAGTGACTAAGCATCAGGATAGATAATAATAAGGTATTAGAGGTAGATATGTACATGAAGGCAGGGTAAAGTGACTAGACATCAGGATAGATAATAATAAGGTATTAGAGGTAGATATGTACATGAAGGCAGGGTAAAGTGACTAGACATCAGGATAGATAATAATAAGAGTAAAATAAAGAACAGAGAAGCAGCAGCATATGATGAGTGTAAAAGTGAGTATGCGTGTGTGTGTGTGTGTGTGTGTGTGTGTTGTGTCGGTATGTGTGTGTGTGTTGTGTCGGTATGCGTGTGTGTGTGTGTTGTGTCGGTATGCGTGTGTGTGTGTGTTGTGTCGGTATGCGTGTGTGTGTTGTGTCGGTATGTGTGTGTGTGTTGTGTCGGTATGCGTGTGTGTGTGTGTTGTGTCGGTATGCGTGTGTGTGTGTTGTGTCGGTATGCGTGTGTGTGTTGTGACGGTATGTGTGTGTGTGTGTGTTGGGTCGGTATGCGTGTGTGTGTTGTGTCGGTATGCGTGTGTGTGTTGTGTCGGTATGCGTGTGTGTGTTGTGACGGTATGCGTGTGTGTGTGTGTTGTGTCGGTATGCGTGTGTGTGTTGTGTCGGTATGCGTGTGTGTGTTGTGTCGGTATGCGTGTGTGTTTTGTGTCGGTATGCGTGTGTGTTTTGTGTCGGTATGCGTGTGTGTTTTGTGACGGTATGCGTGTGTGTGTTGTGACGGTATGCGTGTGTGTGTTGTGTCGGTATGCGTGTGTGTGTTGTGTCGGTATGCGTGTGTGTGTTGTGACGGTATGCGTGTGTGTGTTGTGTTGGTATGCGTGTGTGTGTTGTGTCGGCATGCCTGTGTGTGTTGTGTCGGTATGTGTGTGTGTGTGTGTTGTGTCGGTATGCGTGTGTGTGTTGTGTCGGTATGCGTGTGTGTGTTGTGTCGGTATGCGTGTGTGTTTTGTGACAGTATGCGTGTGTGTGTTGTGTCGGTATGCGTGTGTGTTTTGTGTCGGTATGTGTGTGTGTGTTGTGACGGTATGCGTGTGTGTGTTGTGTCGGCATGCGTGTGTGTTTTGTGTCGGTATGCGTGTGTGTGTTGTGTCGGTATGCGTGTGTGTTTTGTGTTGGTATGCGTGTGTGTTTTGTGTTGGTATGCGTGTGTGTGTTTTGTGTTGGTATGCGTGTGTGTTTTGTGTCGGTATGCGTGTGTGTTTTGTGTCGGTATGCGTGTGTGTTTTGTGTTGGTATGCGTGTGTGTTTTGTGTTGGTATGCGTGTGTGTTTTGTGTCGGTATGCGTGTGTGTTTTGTGACGGTATGCGTGTATGTGTTGTGTCGGTATGCGTGTGTGTTTTGTGACGGTATGCGTGTTTGTTTTGTGACGGTATGCGTGTGTGTTTTGTGACGGTATGCGTGTATGTGTTGTGTCGGTATGCGTGTGTGTTTTGTGACGGTATGCGTGTTTGTTTTGTGACGGTATGCGTGTGTGTTTTGTGACGGTATGCGTGTATGTGTTGTGTCGGTATGCGTGTGTGTGTTGTGTCGGTATGCGTGTGTGTTTTGTGTCGGTATGCGTGTGTGTTTTGTGTCAGTATGCGTGTGTGTGTTGTGACGGTATGCGTGTGTGTTTTGTGACGGTATGCGTGTGTGTTTTGTGTTGGTATGCGTGTGTGTTTTGTGTTGGTATGCGTGTGTGTTTTGTGTCGGTATGCGTGTGTGTTTTGTGTCGGTATGCGTGTGTGTTTTGTGTTGGTATGCGTGTGTGTTTTGTGTTGGTATGCGTGTGTGTTTTGTGTCGGTATGCGTGTGTGTTTTGTGACGGTATGCGTGTATGTGTTGTGTCGGTATGCGTGTGTGTTTTGTGTCGGTATGCGTGTGTGTTTTGTGTCGGTATGCGTGTGTGTTTTGTGACGGTATGCGTGTGTGTTTTGTGACGGTATGCGTGTATGTGTTGTGTCGGTATGCGTGTGTGGGTATATGTAGTGTATGTGTATGGGCCTGGTGTGGGCATGTCACTGTAGTGTGTGTGAGTGTGTATATGGTGTGTATACAATGAGTATACCAAACATTAGGATCACCTTCCTAATATTGAGTTTCCCCCCCTTTTCCCTCAGAACATCCTCAATTCATTGGGGCATGGAGTACAAGGTGTCGAAAATGTTCCACAGGGATGCTGGCCCATAACTCCGATCCTTCCCACAGTTGTGTCAAGTTGGCTGGATGTCCTTTTGGTTGTGGGCCCTTCTTGATACACGGGAAACTGTTGAGCGTGAAAAACCCAGCAGTGTTGCAGTTCTTGATACAAACCGGTGCGCCTGGCACCTACTACCATACCCTGTTCAAAGGTACTTAAATCTTTTGTCTTGCCCATTCACCCTCTGAATGGCACACATACACAATCCATGTCTCAAGGCTTAAAAATCCTTCTTTAACCCGTCTCTTCCTCTTCATCTCCACTGATTGAAGAGAATTTAACAGGTGACATCAGTAAGGGATCATAGCTTTCACCTGGATTCACCTGGTCAGTGTGTGTGATGGAAGGAGCAGGTGTTCTTAATGTTTTGTATACTCAGTATATACAGTAGAAGCTCAATTTCAAGTATCATAGCAAATGGTCTGTATACTTATGTAAATAAGGTATTTCTATTTTCTATTTGCCAAAAAAATTCATTCGCAAAACAAAATCAAAAAACCTGTTTTCGTTTTGTCATTATGGGGTATTTTGTTTAGATTGCTGAATATTTGTATTATTTAATCCATGCTACAATAAGGCTGAACGTAACAAAATGTGGGAAAAGTCAAGGGGTCTGAATACTTTCTGAATGCACTGTAGTCTAGTCCAGGGGTCTGAATACTTTCTGAATGCACTGTAGCCTAGTCCAGGGGTCTGAATACTTTCTGAATGAACTGTAGTCTAGTCCAGAGGTCTGAATACTTTCTGAATGCACTGTAGCCTAGTCCAGGGGTCTGAATACTTTCTGAATGAACTGTAGTCTAGTCCAGGGGTCTGAATACTTTCTGAATGAACTGTAGTCTAGTCCAGAGGTCTGAATACTTTCTGAATGCACTGTAGCCTAGTCCAGGGGTCTGAATACTTTCTGAATGAACTGTAGTCTAGTCCAGGGGGTCTGAATACTTTCTGAATGCACTGTAGTCTAGTCCAGAGGTCTGAATACTTTCTGAATGCACTGTAGCCTAGTCCAGGGGTCTGAATACTTTCTGAATGAACTGTAGTCTAGTCCAGGGGTCTGAATACTTTCTGAATGCACTGTAGTCTAGTCCAGGGGGTCTGAATACTTTCTGAATGAACTGTAGTCTAGTCCAGGGGGTCTGAATACTTTCTGAATGCACTGTAGTCTAGTCCAGGGGGTCTGAATACTTTCTGAATGCACTGTAGTCTAGTCCAGAGGTCTGAATACTTTCTGAATGCACTGTAGCCTAGTCCAGGGGTCTGAATACTTTCTGAATGAACTGTAGTCTAGTCCAGGGGTCTGAATACTTTCTGAATGCACTGTAGTCTAGTCCAGGGGGTCTGAATACTTTCTGAATGAACTGTAGTCTAGTCCAGGGGGTCTGAATACTTTCTGAATGCACTGTAGTCTAGTCCAGGGGTCTGAATACTTTCTGAATGCACTGTAGCCTAGTCCAGGGGTCTGAATACTTTCTGAATGAACTGTAGTCTAGTCCAGGGGGTCTGAATACTTTCTGAATGCACTGTAGTCTAGTCCAGGGGGTCTGAATACTTTCTGAATGAACTGTAGTCTAGTCCAGGGGTCTGAATACTTTCTGAATGCACTGTAGCCTAGTCCAGAGGTCTGAATACTTTCTGAATGCACTGTAGTCTAGTCCAGGGGGTCTGAATACTTTCTGAATGAACTGTAGTCTAGTCCAGGGGTCTGAATACTTTCTGAATGCACTGTAGTCTAGTCCAGGGGTCATGAGTTACACTTTTTTTTCTATCTTTCAAATAGGCCCATTCTTCTCTTCTCCCCTGTAACTGCTCCCCAGGCCCATTCTTCTCTTCTCCCCTGTAACTGTTCCCCAGGCCCATTCTTCTCTTCTCCCCTGTAACTGTTCCCCGGGTCCTTAGTGTACTAGATTAAGTAGTGCACTATGTTTCTGTCAATATACCTGGTAAAATAATGACTATTAAACAACTAAGGGAGGCCCTATAAAATCTGTTTTTCTTCTCCCCAAAATCAGTTTTATATTTTCCCAAATTATATTTTCCGGTTTTTTTTCCTGGTTTTAGATTATTTACTTTGGTTTTCACTCAAAATCACAGTTGTTCATAGAGAAACAGTGAAATGGGAAGCTCATATCAACTTTTATTGGTCACATACATATAAATATTAGGATGAGCAATGTCGGCGTGGCATTGACTAAATACAGTATATACATATGAGATAAGTAAAGCAGTATGTTAACAGAGCTAGAAGTAATTATTATGTTGCCAGCAAGCTACAAGAACCCTACATAAATGCTTCTATAATAGTATTGCTATTAGTCCCATATGGTCTAGCGGTTAGGATTCCTGGTTTTCACCCAGGCGGCCCGGGTTCGACTCCCGGTATGGGAACAACATTTTTTCCCATCAATCTATTGTTTTCGCACTGTGATATTTAGAATTTTATGGAAATATTTCATATATTTAATGAAAGAGTGTCCATTTCCATTCAGCAAAACCATATAAAAAATCAAATTGGTTAGCCATCATCATCTAACGTGGGTCACGGTGAATTACCGTACTCCTAGCAGCAGGATATTATCATAGAGCTTCTAAACCAAGAGGCGCAGCATCGCGAGATTTAACGAACGCTTTCGAAAAAGACCATACAAACCGGGTTTGGGATTTGAGAAGGTAATGGTCGTTTTCGAGAGGATCAAAACCACAATGTATCATGGAAAATCGACTCTGCCGCTGGAGAATGCTTTTGCGGCACAGTCGATAGCGCGCCGGAATTCGGGCTAGAAGGTCGAGGGTTCGAGACCTGCTCCCTGCCTGTTTCATTACACTGGTGTCGGAAGTGATCGGACCTTGCATCCACGACAGTGCGTGTGCTTGGCCGATGAGCGCGTTCCTGTAAGACGTAGAGTCGCGAGGACGTACTCGTGGAAAGGAGGGAGTAGTGTAACGACCCTTGATTTATAACCGCGGAAATCGACTATGCGGCTCGAGCATGCTTTTTGCGGCACCGTCGATAGCGCACCGGACTTCGGGCTAGAAGGTCGAGGGTTCGAGACCTGCTCCCTGCCTGTTTCATTACACTATTATGAAACGCCGACTTTGTACCTATGTTTGTCCTCTGTAGTCGGCTGCCTTTCTTTGTTTGTTTGCTGAATCCATACTTTTTCAATAAACATTGACTGCAACCACCGACTGTTTCCTTTTTGAGATTCAATTTGTCACGTGCACATTTGCGCTGAGTTGCCATCTTAGAGCAAGAGCAATGAGCAAACTGTTGGTGGTTGTATTTGATTAACGATTGTTTAAAAAAAAGTATGGGTTTAAATCATTTAAAAAATATTAAAAAATATATATTTATTTTTTTAAGGGTAGGGTTCTTGTATAAATATGTGTGTGTGTTTTCGGCTCCACTACGTTGGTGAAGTCATATCCAGTGTCTCATATCCAGCTTTATCACAACCGGCGGTGTTTGGGAGCCCCATAGGGCGGCGCACAATTGGCCAAGTGTCGTCCGGGTTTGGCCGGTGTAGGACGTCATTGTAAGTAAGAATGTGTTCTTAACTGACTTGCCTAGTTAAATAACGGTCATTAAATATATATATATATATATATGTATATATATATATAACATTTTGAATGAGTTATCCACATTGCAATGTTTTGAAATTCGGGCTTTTATTTTGAAGGTTTATTCAAGCCATACAGACGTGACGTCATCATTTGTGCTTCTAGTGATCCCCTCACATGACCAGAAAACGGAAGTGGCATTTGAAGCCTCGTAAACAATCGCTCTCCGACTGTCTCTTTCAAACAAACCGTGATACAAACGCCTAGATTATAAGAAAACCACTATTTAATCGTGTTTTATCTAGATCTAAGTTGGGATAGTCACCGGGATCTCTGCTCGTCGAACTGTGAGACGGTAGGAGAGAGAGAGAGCGAGAGAAACAGAAACAGATAGAGAGATGGGTCTGTCAGAGAAAGAAGAGTGTGTCTTGTTGGATAAAAAGCTGCTTGTCTTTATGGACCAACTGGAGCTGCTGGAGGAGAAACGAGAGAGACTCAACTCTCTAATAGAACAGGTATAGGATGTAAAGTATATGATGTATCAAGGGCTAGACTGTCTTTGATGACTTGATCAGGGGCTTTATATTGTGGCTTTACATTGTGTGTGTGTGTGTGTGTGTGTGTGTGTGTGTGTGTGTGTGTGTGTGTGTGTGTGTGTGTGTGTGTGTGTGTGTGTGTGTGTGTCTCTCTGTCTCTCTGTCTGTCTGCTCGTGTTACAGGGATGGTTCTCCATGTCCAAAGCGAGGTATTCGATGGGCAACAAGCAGGTGTCTGCTCTGCAGTATGGGAGTGAGATGGAACCTCTGGTCCGAGTCCACACCAGGTACGAAGAAGATGCGCTTAGCCAAAGACTGTATTAACCTTATAGACTATCTATAACCAGGGATGCAAACTAGTCACCTTTCAGCAAAATTCGCCGTTTTGAATCCAAAATGTGTGACCTACGAGATTTGTGTAGATCTTATGAGAAACGTTTGGCGGTGGGATTTGGATCACTACTAACTGTAAGCGAGCGAGTGATCCGCGTTTGGAGTAATACTGTCTGTATCCAAGGCTCAGCCAATGAACTGGCTGCTGTATCCAAGGCTCAGCCAATGAACTGGCTGCTGTATCCAAGGCTCAGCCAATGAACTGGCTGCTGTATCCAAGGCTCAGCCAATATACTGGCTGCTGTATCCAAGGCTCAGCCAATATACTGGCTGCTGTATCCAAGGCTCAGCCAATATACTGGCTGCTGTATCCAAGGCTCAGCCAATATACTGGCTGCTGTATCCAAGGCTCAGCCAATATACTGGCTGCTGTATCCAAGGCTCAGCCAATATACTGGCTGCTGTATCCAAGGCTCAGCCAATGAACTGGCTGCTGTATCCAAGGCTCAGCCAATATACTGGCTGCTGTATCCAAGGCTCAGCCAATATACTGGCTGCTGTATCCAAGGCTCAGCCAATGAACTGGCTGCTGTATCCAAGGCTCAGCCAATATACTGGCTGCTGTATCCAAGGCTCAGCCAATGTACTGGCTGCTGTATCCAAGGCTCAGCCAATATACTGGCTGCTGTATCCAAGGCTCAGCCAATGTACTGGCTGCTGTATCCAAGGCTCAGCCAATGAACTGGCTGCTGTATCCAAGGCTCAGCCAATATACTGGCTGCTGTATCCAAGGCTCGGCCAATATACTGGCTGCTGTATCCAAGGCTCAGCCAATGTACTGGCTGCTGTATCCAAGGCTCAGCCAATATACTGGCTGCTGTATCCAAGGCTCAGCCAATATACTGGCTGCTGTATCCAAGGCTCAGCCAATGAACTGGCTGCTGTATCCAAGGCTCAGCCAATGTACTGGCTGCTGTATCCAAGGCTCAGCCAATGAACTGGCTGCTGTATCCAAGGCTCAGCCAATGTACTGGCTGCTGTATCCAAGGCTCAGCTAATGAACTGGCTGCTGTATCCAAGGCTCGGCCAATATACTGGCTGCTGTATCCAAGGCTCAGCCAATATACTGGCTGCTGTATCCAAGGCTCAGCCAATGAACTGGCTGCTGTATCCAAGGCTCAGCCAATGAACTGGCTGCTGTATCCAAGGCTCAGCCAATATACTGGCTGCTGTATCCAAGGCTCAGCCAATATACTGGCTGCTGTATCCAAGGCTCAGCCAATATACTGGCTGCTGTATCCAAGGCTCAGCCAATATACTGGCTGCTGTATCCAAGGCTCAGCCAATGAACTGGCTGCTGTATCCAAGGCTCAGCCAATGAACTGGCTGCTGTATCCAAGGCTCAGCCAATGAACTGGCTGCTGTATCCAAGGCTCAGCCAATGTACTGGCTGCTGTATCCAAGGCTCAGCCAATATACTGGCTGCTGTATCCAAGGCTCAGCCAATATACTGGCTGCTGTATCCAAGGCTCAGCCAATATACTGGCTGCTGTATCCAAGGCTCAGCCAATGAACTGGCTGCTGTATCCAAGGCTCAGCCAATATACTGGCTGCTGTATCCAAGGCTCAGCCAATATACTGGCTGCTGTATCCAAGGCTCAGCCAATATACTGGCTGCTGTATCCAAGGCTCAGCCAATATACTGGCTGCTGTATCCAAGGCTCAGCCAATGAACTGGCTGCTGTATCCAAGGCTCAGCCAATATACTGGCTGCTGTATCCAAGGCTCAGCCAATGTACTGGCTGCTGTATCCAAGGCTCAGCCAATATACTGGCTGCTGTATCCAAGGCTCAGCCAATGTACTGGCTGCTGTATCCAAGGCTCAGCCAATGAACTGGCTGCTGTATCCAAGGCTCAGCCAATATACTGGCTGCTGTATCCAAGGCTCAGCCAATATACTGGCTGCTGAATCCAAGGCTCAGCCAATGAACTGGCTGCTGTATCCAAGGCTCAGCCAATGTACTGGCTGCTGTATCCAAGGCTCAGCCAATGAACTGGCTGCTGTATCCAAGGCTCAGCCAATGTACTGGCTGCTGTATCCAAGGCTCAGCCAATGAACTGGCTGCTGTATCCAAGGCTCGGCCAATATACTGGCTGCTGTATCCAAGGCTCAGCCAATGAACTGGCTGCTGTATCCAAGGCTCAGCCAATGAACTGGCTGCTGTATCCAAGGCTCAGCCAATATACTGGCTGCTGTATCCAAGGCTCAGCCAATATACTGGCTGCTGTATCCAAGGCTCAGCCAATATACTGGCTGCTGTATCCAAGGCTCAGCCAATGAACTGGCTGCTGTATCCAAGGCTCAGCCAATGAACTGGCTGCTGTATCCAAGGCTCAGCCAATGAACTGGCTGCTGTATCCAAGGCTCAGCCAATGTACTGGCTGCTGTATCCAAGGCTCAGCCAATATACTGGCTGCTGTATCCAAGGCTCAGCCAATATACTGGCTGCTGTATCCAAGGCTCAGCCAATATACTGGCTGCTGTATCCAAGGCTCAGCCAATATACTGGCTGCTGTATCCAAGGCTCAGCCAATATACTGGCTGCTGTATCCAAGGCTCAGCCAATATACTGGCTGCTGTATCCAAGGCTCAGCCAATGAACTGGCTGCTGTATCCAAGGCTCAGCCAATATACTGGCTGCTGTATCCAAGGCTCAGCCAATGAACTGGCTGCTGTATCCAAGGCTCAGCCAATGAACTGGCTGCTGTATCCAAGGCTCAGCCAATGTACTGGCTGCTGTATCCAAGGCTCAGCCAATATACTGGCTACTGTATCCAAGGCTCAGCCAATGAACTGGCTGCTGTATCCAAGGCTCAGCCAATCATTCACATAACAACAGAATGCAGCACCCGACTGAAGAAAGAAGAGAGAAGAGAACCAATTTGCCAGTTACAGCAGCGCGTCCCCTGAACGATAACGAAGAGGTAGGTGAGAAGTCTGACCACGGAGACGGGGGTGAGAAGGTTACAGCAGCACGTCCCTGAACGATAACGAAGAGGTAGGTGAGAAGTCTGACCACGGAGACGGGGGTGAGAAGGTTACAGCAGCGCGTCCCTGAACGATAACGAGGAGGTAACGTTAGGTGAGAAGCCTGACCACGGAGACGGGGGTGAGAAGGTTACAGCAGCGCGTCCCTGAACGATAACGAGGAGGTAACGTTAGGTGAGAAGTCTGACCACGGAGACGGGGGTGAGAAGGTTACAGCAGCACGTCCCCTGAACGATAACGAAGAGGTAGGTGAGAAGTCTGACCACGGAGACGGGGGTGAGAAGGTTACAGCAGCGCGTCCCTGAACGATAACGAGGAGGTAGGTGAGAAGCCTGACCACGGAGACGGGGGTGAGAAGGTTACAGCAGCGCGTCCCTGAACGATAACGAGGAGGTAACGTTAGGTGAGAAGCCTGACCACGGAGACGGGGGTGAGAAGGTTACAGCAGCACGTCCCCTGAACGATAACGAGGAGGTAGGTGAGAAGTCTGACCACGGAGACGGGGGTGAGAAGGTTACAGCAGCGCGTCCCTGAACGATAACGAAGAGGTAGGTGAGAAGCCTGACCACGGAGACGGGGGTGAGAAGGTTACAGCAGCGCGTCCCTGAACGATAACGAGGAGGTAACGTTAGGTGAGAAGCCTGACCACGGAGACGGGGGTGAGAAGGTTACAGCAGCACGTCCCCTGAACGATAACGAGGAGGTAGGTGAGAAGTCTGACCACGGAGACGGGGGTGAGAAGGTTACAGCAGCACGTCCCCTGAACGATAACGAGGAGGTAGGTGAGAAGTCTGACCACGGAGACGGGGGTGAGAAGGTTACAGCAGCGCGTCCCCTGAACGATAACGAAGAGGTAGGTGAGAAGTCTGACCACGGAGACGGGGGTGAGAAGGTTACAGCAGCGCGTCCCTGAACAATAACGAAGAGGTAGGTGAGAAGTCTGACCACGGAGACGGGGGTGAGAAGGTTACAGCAGCGCGTCCCTGAACGATAACGAGGAGGTAACGTTAGGTGAGAAGTCTGACCACGGAGACGGGGGTGAGAAGGTTACAGCAGCACGTCCCCTGAACGATAACGAGGAGGTAGGTGAGAAGCCTGACCACGGAGACGGGGGTGAGAAGGTTACAGCAGCGCGTCCCTGAACGATAACGAGGAGGTAACGTTAGGTGAGAAGTCTGACCACGGAGACGGGGGTGAGAAGGTTACAGCAGCACGTCCCCTGAACGATAACGAGGAGGTAGGTGAGAAGTCTGACCACGGAGACGGGGGTGAGAAGGTTACAGCAGCACGTCCCCTGAACGATAACGAAGAGGTAGGTGAGAAGTCTGACCACGGAGACGGGGGTGAGAAGGTTACAGCAGCGCGTCCCCTGAACGATAACGAGGAGGTAGGTGAGAAGTCTGACCACGGAGACGGGGGTGAGAAGGTTACAGCAGCGCGTCCCTGAACGATAACGAGGAGGTAACGTTAGGTGAGAAGTCTGACCACGGAGACGGGGGTGAGAAGGTTACAGCAGCGCGTCCCTGAACGATAACGAGGAGGTAACGTTAGGTGAGAAGCCTGACCACGGAGACGGGGGTGAGAAGGTTACAGCAGCACGTCCCCTGAACGATAACGAGGAGGTAGGTGAGAAGCCTGACCACGGAGACGGGGGTGAGAAGGTTACAGCAGCGCGTCCCTGAACGATAACGAGGAGGTAACGTTAGGTGAGAAGCCTGACCACGGAGACGGGGGTGAGAAGGTTACAGCAGCACGTCCCCTGAACGATAACGAGGAGGTAGGTGAGAAGTCTGACCACGGAGACGGGGGTGAGAAGGTTACAGCAGCGCGTCCCTGAACAATAACGAAGAGGTAGGTGAGAAGCCTGACCACGGAGACGGGGGTGAGAAGGTTACAGCAGCGCGTCCCTGAACGATAACGAGGAGGTAGGTGAGAAGTCTGACCACGGAGACGGGGGTGAGAAGGTTACAGCAGCACGTCCCCTGAACGATAACGAAGAGGTAGGTGAGAAGTCTGACCACGGAGACGGGGGTGAGAAGGTTACAGCAGCACGTCCCCTGAACGATAACGAAGAGGTAGGTGAGAAGTCTGACCACGGAGACGGGGGTGAGAAGGTTACAGCAGCGCGTCCCCTGAACGATAACGAAGAGGTAGGTGAGAAGTCTGACCACGGAGACGGGGGTGAGAAGGTTACAGCAGCACGTCCCCTGAACGATAACGAGGAGGTAGGTGAGAAGTCTGACCACGGAGACGGGGGTGAGAAGGTTACAGCAGCACGTCCCCTGAACGATAACGAGGAGGTAGGTGAGAAGTCTGACCACGGAGACGGGGGTGAGAAGGTTACAGCAGCACGTCCCCTGAACGATAACGAAGAGGTAGGTGAGAAGTCTGACCACGGAGACGGGGGTGAGAAGGTTACAGCAGCGCGTCCCTGAACAATAACGAAGAGGTAGGTGAGAAGCCTGACCACGAACGGGTTGAGAAGGTGATGAAACTCCATTTTGAAAGTTTGAGGTGAGGAAGAAAGTGTGGTGGAAAAAGTATTGTTAGCATTGTTTAGTATCTTGCTATAGTAGCTGGATCCAATTATTTGTCAGCTAACAAGAGTAATGTTGAGCAACATTAGCCAACTTTTCGGAACAAATAATTGGGTCTATTGTTTGAAAATGAGCTAGCTAATAAAGTCAGAAAGCTAGCTAGCTAACGTTACAACATCAGATGAGCTAACGTTAGTAACCTAACCAATTCGCTACAGTATTAACCTAGCTAACGTTACAACATCAGATGAGCTAACGTTAGTAACCTAACCAATTCGCTACAGTATTAACCTAGCTAACGTTACAACATCAGATGAGCTAACGTTAGTAACCTAACCAATTCGCTACAGTATTAACCTAGCTAACGTTACAACATCAGATGAGCTAACGTTAGTAACCAAACCAATTCGCTATAGTATTAACCGGTACTCCTTGCCGTTCCTCAAGTATTAACGCGTTAGCTGTTTAATGGACTTTAGCAATCTGTGTGAACTATTAACTAAACTCAGCAAAAAAAGAGACGTCCCTTTTTCAGGACCTTGTATTTCAAATATAATTCATAAAAATCCAAATAACTTCACAGATCTTCGTTGTAAAGGGTTTAAACACTGTTTCCCATGCTTGTTCAATGAACCATAAACAATTAATGAACATACACCTGTGGAACGGTCGTTAAGACACTAACAGCTTACAGACAGACGGTAGGGTAATTAAGAAAGATGCCCAGGGTCCCTGCTCATCTGCGTGAACATGCCTTAGGCATGCTGCAAGGAGGCATGAGGACTGCAGATGTCCGTACTGTGAGGACAGCGCTACAGGGAGACAGGACGGACAGCTGATCGTCCTCGCAGTGGCAGACCACGTGTAACAACACCTGCACAGGATCGGTACATCCGAACCTCACACCTGCGGGACAGGTACAGGCTGGACCAGGAACGCACAATCCCTCCATCAGTGCTCAGACTGTCTGCAATAGGCTGAGATGCTGGACTGAGGGCTTGTAGGCCTGTTGTAAGGCAGGCCCTCACCAGACGTCACCGGCAACAACGTCGCCTATGGACACAAACCCACCGTCGCTGGACCAGACAGGACTGGCAAAAAGTGCTCTTCACTGACGAGTCGTGGTTTTGTCTCACCAGGGTTGATATTCGTGTTTACCCTTCCTGCAGGCTCATCCTGACATGACCCTTCAGCATGACAATGCCACCAGCCGTACTGCTCGTTCTGTGCGTGATTTCCTGCATGACAGAAATGTCAGTGTTCTGCCATGGCCAGCGAAGAGCCCGGATCTCAATCCCATTGAGCACGTCTGGGACCTCAATGGGATTGAGATCAATTATGCCAACAAACGGTATCATGCTCTGCTGGCACATTGTAGAACAGATGTCCACAGGCAGAAAATGTAATAATGTGTAGTGTAGCCCAAAGATATTGCTTTCGTTGTGTTGAATTTGACAGTAACACTTGTGTGTGAGTGAGGGGGGATTATTAAATGTTTTACTCAGTTAAGGTTATTTTTGCACACATGTAGCCTTGTGCACTTGATCGATGTCTACTATTGTGGCCACTATAATAGAGCAACAACACAATGCCTGTTTGTTTCATCCTGTTTCTACCGTAAGATGTTTTTTTTCTCCTAAATTCAATATTTATATGTGTGGTCACAAGTGTTCTATTATAAAGGCTGTCATGGTAACAAGCCTTCTATTATAAAGGCTGTCATGGTAACAAGCGTTCTATTATAAAGGCTGTCATGGTAACAAGCGTTCTATTATAAAGGCTGTCATGGTAACAAGTGTTCTATTATAAAGGCGGTCATGGTTACAAGCCTTCTATTATAAAGGCTGTCATGGTAACAAGCGTTCTATTATAAAGGCTGTCATGGTAACAAGCATTCTATTATAAAGGCTGTCATGGTAACAAGCCTTCTATTATAAAGGCTGTCATGGTTAACTGTAATATTAGGGTATTGTTTTTTCTCAAGACTTGAGTGTCATTTGCAGTAAAGTCTAGGTAACAACATTGGATTGCTTTCTTTACATTTTGTAGCCATGAGTTAGGTTCACATGAATCACTTTATTTTACACACAGAGACTGATAATGTAGATCATATTTTAGTTGAAACCTACATTTACCCCTAGCAGGGATTTTTCGCATGCAAAACAAAAAGTGTCACCTCTTTGGGCCCTCACCAGTTTGCATCCCTGACTATAACTTAGCTACATCTATACAATATAACTTTATTTAGGCTGTCAGTACTCACCATTCAATGGACTCAAACTTCCAAGGCATGTCTGTTTATCAACTCTGTGCACTGTGTGGTAGAGGGTGTATGTGGGATAATAATGATGTCAGTGTGCCATAGGACTCTGGAGAGTGGTGAGGCCGAGTTCCAGACAAAGAGAAGAACGCTGAAGTGTCCTGAAGAGAGACAGGTGGAGGACATTGGACCTAAAGACAAGGAGGGTAATGGAGCGCCACTGACTAGTGTAGGCTGTGTCTTCTCCATATGCCAACTACAGGCCTTTAAAAGGGATAGGTCAATAGTACTGTATACAGTGCATTCAGAAGGTATTCACACCTTCCAACAGACCCTCAGTACTTTGTTGAAGCACCTTTGGCAGCGATTACAGCCTCGAGTCAAATCAAACTTTATTTGTCACATGCGCCGAATACAACAAGTGTAGACCGTACCGTGAAATGCTTACTTACAAGCCCTAAACCAACAGTGCAGTTCAAGAAGTGTTAAGAAAATATTTACCAAATAAACAAATGTAAAATATGATAAAAAGTAACACAATAAAATAACAATAACGAGGCTATATACAGGGGGTACCGGTACCGAGTCAATGTGGGGGGAGGAGTACAGGTTAGTCGAGGTAATTTGTACATGTAGGTAGGGATGAAGTGACTATGTATAGATAATAAACAGCGAGTAGCAGCAGTGGACATGTAGGTAGGGGTAAAGTAAATATACATAGATAATAAACAGAGAGTAGCAGCAGTGTACATGTAGGTCGGGGTAAAGTGACTATGTATAGATAATAAACAGAGAGTAGCAGCAGTGTACATGTAGGTCGGGGTAAAGTGACTATGTATAGATAATAAACAGAGAGTAGCAGCAGTGTACATGTAGGTAGGGGTGAAGTGACTATGTATAGATAATAACAGCGATTAGCAGCAGTGTACATGTAGGTAGGGGTAAAGAGACTATGTATAGATAATAAACAGAGAGTAGCAGCAGTGTACATGTAGGTAGGGGTGAAGTGACTATGTATAGATAATAAACAGAGAGTAGCAGCAGTGTACATGTAGGTGGGGGTAAAGTGACTATGTATAGATAATAAACAGAGAGTAGCAGCAGTGTACATGTAGGTAGGGGTAAAGTGACTATGTATAGATAATAAACAGAGAGTAGCAGCAGTGTACATGTAGGTAGGGGTAAAGTGACTATGTATAGATAATAAACAGAGAGTAGCAGCAGTGTACATGTAGGTAGGGGTAAAGTGACTATGTATAGATAATAAACAGAGAGTAGCAGCAGTGGACATGTAGGTAGGGGTAAAGTGACTATGTATAGATAATAAACAGAGAGTAGCAGCAGTGTACATGTAGGTAGGGGTAAAGTGACTATGTATAGATAATAAACAGAGAGTAGCAGCAGTGTACATGTAGGTAGGGGTAAAGTGACTATGTATAGATAATAAACAGAGAGTAGCAGCAGTGTACATGTAGGTAGGGGTAAAGTGACTATGTATAGATAATAAACAGAGAGTAGCAGCAGTGTACATGTAGGTAGGGGTAAAGTGACTATGTATAGATAATAAACAGAGAGTAGCAGCAGTGGACATGTAGGTAGGGGTAAAGTGACTATGTATAGATAATAAACAGAGAGTAACAGCAGTGGACATGTAGGTAAAGTGACTATGTATAGATAATAAACAGCGAGTAGCAGCAGTGTACAAAACCAATGGAGGGGGGGGGGGGTCAATGTAAATAGTCTGGTGGCCATTTGATTCATTGTTCAGCAGTCTTATGGCTTGGGGGTAGAAGCTGTTAAGGAGCCTTTTGGTCCTAGACTTGGTGCTCCGGTACCGCTTGCCGTATGGTAACAGAAAAAACAGTATGACTTGGGTGACTGGAGTCTCTGACAATTTTCTGGGCTTTCCTCTGACACTGCCTATTATATAGGTCCTGGATGGCAGGAAGCTTGGCCCCAGTGATGTACTGGGCTGCTCGCACTACCCTCTGTAGTGCCTTACGGTCAGATGCTAAGCAGTTGCCATATCAGGCGGTGATGCAACCGGTCAGGATGCTCTCGATGGTGCAGCTGTAGAACTTTTTGAGGATCTGGGGACCCATGGCAAATCTTTTTCAGTCTCCTGAGGGGGAATAGGCTTTGTCGTGCCCTCTTCACAGCTGTCTTGGTGTGTTTGGACCATGATAGTTTGTTGGTGATGTGGACACCAAGGAACTTGAAACTCTCGACCCGCTCCACTACAGCCCCGTCGATGTTAATGGGGGCCTGTTTGGCCCGCCTTTACCTGTAGTCCAGGATCAGCTCCTTTGTCTTGCTCACATGCTTGAAACATGTAGGTATTACAGACTCGGTCAGGGAGAGGTTGAGAATGTCAGTGAAGACACTTGCCAGCGCATGCTTTGAGTACACGTCCTGGTAATCCGTCTGGCCCCGTGGATTTGTGAATTTTGACCTGTTTAAAGGTCTCGCTCACATCGGCTACCGAGAGCGTTATCACACAGTCGTCCAGAACAGCTGGTGCTGGTGCGAGCATAAAAGGCATTTAGCTCATCTGGTAGGCTTGTGTCACTGGGCAGCTCTCGGCTGTGCTTCCCTTTGTAGTCCATAATAGTTTTCAAGCCCTGCCACATCCGACGAGCGTCAGAGTCGGTGTAGTAGGATTCAATCTTAATCCTGTTTTGACGCTTTTCTTGTTTGATGGTTCGTCTGAGGGCAAAGCGGGATTTCTGATAAACGTCCGGATTAGTTTTCCCATTCCTTGAAAGCGGCAGCTCTAGCCTTTAGCTTGATGCGGATGTTGCCTGTAATCCATGGATTCTGGTTGGGATATGTACGTACAGTCACTGTGGCGACTACGTCGTCAATGCACTTATTGATGAAGCTGATGACTGAAGTGGTATACTCCTGCTCAATACTCAATGCCATTGGATGAATCCCAGAACATATTCCAGTCTGTGCTAGCAAAACAGTCCTGTAGTGTAGCATCCGTGTCATCTGACCACTTCCGTATTGAGCGAGTCACTGGTACTTCCTGCTTTAGTTTTTGCTTGTAAGCAGGAATCAGGAGGATAAAATTATGGTCAGATTTGCCAAATGGAGGGCGAGGGAGAGCTTTGTACGTGTCCCTGCGTTTGGAGTAAAGGTGGTCTTGAGTTGTTTTTCCTCTCGTTGCACATGTGACATGCTGGTAGAAATGGGGTTAAACGGATTTAAGTTTGCCTGCATTAAAGTCCCCGGCCACTAGGAGCGCCGCTTCTGGATGACCATTTTCTTGTTTTCTTATGGCCTTATACAGCTGGTTGAGTGCGGTCTTAGTGCCAGCATCGGTGTGTGGTGGTAAATAGACGGCTACAAATAAGATAGAATGGTCTACAGCTTATCATAAGGTACTCTACCTCAGGCGAGCAATACCTCAAGATTTCTTTAATAGTAGACGTGCACCAGCTGTTATTGACAAATAGACACATACCCCCGCCCCTCGTCTTCCCAGACGTAGCTGGTCTGTTCTGCCGGTGCATGGAAAATCCCGCCAACTGTATATTATCCGTGTCGTCGTTCAGCCACGTCTCGGTGAAACATAAGATTTTACAGTTTATAATGTCCCGTTGGTAGGATAATCTTGATCATAAGTCATCGATTTTATTTTCCAATGATTGCACGTTGGCCAATAGAACAGATGGCAATGGGAGTTTACTCTCTCGCCTACAAATTCTCTGAAGGCAGCCCGACCTCATTCCCCGTTTTCTCCGTCTTCACGCAAATGACGGGGATTTGGGCCTGTTCCCGGAAAAGCAGTATATCCTTCTCGTCGGACTCGTTAAAGGAAAAAGCTTCTTCCAGTTTGAGGTGAATAATCGCTGTTCTGATGTCCAGAAGTTATTTTCCATCATAAGAGACTGTAACATTATGTACAAAACAAGTTTTAAAAATAAGTTACAAACAACGCAAAAAAAACCTAGCAAAATAGCACAGTTGGATAGGAGCATGTAAAACGTCAGCCATCCTCTCCGGGCGCCAGTCTTCTTGGGTATGATGCTACATGCTTAGCACACCTGTATTTGGTGAGTTTCTCCCATTGTTCTCTGCAGATCCTCTCAAGCTCTGTCAGGTTGGATGGGGAGTGTCGCTGAACAGCTATTTTCAGGTCTCTCCAGAGATGTTCGATCGGGCAGAGCTTGAGGGGGATAAAACAATTAATCCATTTTTCGAATAAAGCTGTAACGTAACAAAATGTGGAGGGGTCTGAATACTTTCTGAATGTAGCATTACTGAGAAATCAGTTTATATTGAATTATTTGGAGTTATGTCTTGGAATCGTTAACTTATGGATACTTGTTAGTGCCACTGAATGCATTTAAAATATTGATGGGAGACTCTGTTACAGAGGAATGGAAATTGTTTTTTTTAGGCTGGATCATGTTGTTGTATTGGTGTATGTTTTAATTATGTAATGTATTGATTGTTGCTGCCTTCTTTGCCAGATTACCCTTGAAAGGCCCAGCATGTCCCCAGGCACTCTCATTTGTTGACTTCTGTAACCAAAAAAGCCTTGGTTTCATGCATGTTAACATCAGAAGCCTCCTCCCTAAGTTTATTTTACTCACTGCTTTAGCACACTCCGCCAACCCTGATGTCCTTGCCGTGTCTGAATCCTGGCTTAGGAAGGCCACCAAAAATTCTGAGATTTCCATACCCAACTACAACATTTTCCGTCAAGATAGAACTGCCAAAGGGGGAGGAGTTGCAATCTACTGCAGAGCCCAAACAGTTCGAGCTTCTAATTTAAAAATGTTATCTCTCCAGAAATAAGTCTCACCGTTGCCGCCTGTTATAGACCCCCCTCAGCTCCCAGCTGTGCCCTGGACACCATATGTGAAATGATTGCACCCCATCTATCTTCAGAGTTCATTCTGTTAGGTGACCTAAACTGGGATATGCTTAACACCCCGGCCGTCCTACAATCTAAGCTTGATGCCCTCAATCTCACACAAATCATCAAGGAACCCACCAGGTACAACCCTAAATCCGTAAACATGGGCACCATCATAGATATCGTCCTGACCAACTTGCCCTCCAAATACACTTCTGCTGTTTTCAATCAGGATCTCAGCGATCACTGCCTCATTGCCTGCATCCGCTATGGGTCCGCGGTCAAACGACCACCCCTCATCACTGTCAAACGCTCCCTAAAACACTTCTGCGAGCAGGCCTTTTCTAATCGACCTGGCCCGGTTATCCTGGAAGGCTATTGACCTCATCCCGTCAGTCGAGCATGCCTGGTCGTTCTTTAAAAGTAATTTCCTCACCATCTTAAATAAGCATGCCCCTTTCAAAAAATGTAGAGCTAAGAACAGATATAGCCCTTGGTTTACTCCAGAGCTGACTGCTCTCGACCAGCACAAAAACATCCTGTGGCGTTCTGCACTAGCATCGAATAGTCCCCGCGATATGCAACTTTTCAGGGAAATCAGGAACCAATACACGCAGTCAGTCAGGAAAGCAAAGGCTAGCTTTTTCAAACAGAAATTTGCATCCTGTAGCTCTAACTCAAAAAGGTTTTGGGACACTGTTAACTCAAAAAGGTTTTGGGACACTGTAAAGTCCATGGAGAATAAGAGCACCTCCTCCCAGCTGCCCACTGCACTGAGGCTAGGTAACACTGTCACCACCGATAAATCCACGATAATCGAGAACTTCAATAAGTATTTCTCTACGGCTGGCCTTGCTTTCCTCCTGGCTACCCCAACCCCGGCCAACAGCTCCGCACCCCCCGCAGCTACTTGCCCAAGCCTCCCCAGCTTCTCCTTCACCCAAATCCAGATAGCAGATGTTCTGAAAGAGCTGCAAAATCTGGACCCCTACAAATCAGCCGGGGTAGACAATCTGGACCCTCTCTTTCAAAAAGTATCTGCTGTCATTGTTGTAACCCCTACTACAAGTCTGTTCAACCTCTCTTTCGTATCGTCCAAGATCCCTAAAGATTGGAAAGCTGCCGCGGTCATCCCCCTCTTCAAAGGGGGTGACACTCTAGACCCAAACTGTTATAGACCTATATCCATCCTGCCCTGCCTTTCTAAAGTCTTCTAAAGCCAAGTTAATAAACCGATCAATGACCATTTCGAATCCCACCGTACCTTCTCCGCTGTGCAATCCGGTTTCCGAGCTGGTCACGGGTGCACCTCAACCATGCTCAAGGTCCTAAACGATAGCATAACCGCCATCGATAAAAGACAGTACTGTGCAGCCGTCTTCATTGACCTGGCCAAGGCTTTCGACTCTGTCAATCATCGTATCCTTATCGGCAGACTCAACAGCCTTGGTTTCTCAAATGACTGCCTCGTCTGGTTCACCAACTACTTCTCAGATAGAGTTAAGGTTGTCAAATCGGAGGGCCTGTTGTCCGGACCTCTAGCAGTCTCTATGGGGGTACCACAGGGTTAAATTCTCGGGCCGACTCTTTTCTCTGTATATATCAACGATGTCGCTCTTGCTGCGGGTGATTCCCTGATCCACCTCTACGCAGACGACACCATTCTGTATACAGTCGTGGCCAAAAGTTTTGAGAATGACACAAATATTAATTTCCACCAAGTTTGCTGCTTTAGTGTCTTTAGATATTTTTGTCAGATGTTACTATGGATTACTGAAGTATAATTACAAGCATTTCATAAGTGTCAAAGGCTTTTATTGACAATTACATGAAGTTTATGCAAAGAATTAATATTTGCCGTGTTGACCCTTTTTTTTTCAAGACCTCTGCAATCCGCCCTGGCATGCTGTCAATTAACTTCTGGGCCACATCCTGACTGATGGCAGCCCATTCTTGCATAATAAATGCTTGGAGTTTGTCAGAATTTGTGGGTTTTTGTTTGTCCACCTACCTCTTGAGGATTGACCACAAGTTCTCAATGGGATTAAGGTCTGGGGAGTTTCCTGGCCATGGACCCAAAATATCGATGTTTTGTTCCCCGAGCAACTTAGTTATCACTTTTGCCTTATGGCAAGGTGCTCCATCATGCTGGAAAGGGCATTGTTCATCACCAAACTGTTCCTGGATGGTTGGGAGAAGTTGCTCTCGGAGGATGTGTTGGTACCATTCTTTATTCATGGCTGTGTTCTTAGGCAAAATTGTGAGTGAGCCCACTATCTTGGCTGAGAAGCAACCCCACACATGAATGGTCTCAGGATGCTTTACTGTTGGCATGACACAGAACTGATGGTAGCGCTCACCTTGTCTTCTCCGGACAAGCTTTTTTCCGGATGCCCCAAACAATCGGAAAGGGGATTCATCAGAGAAAATTACTTTACCCCAGTCCTCAACAGTCCAATCCCTGTACCTTTTGCAGAATATCAGTCTGTCCCTGATGTTTTTCCTGGAGAGAAGTGGCTTCTTTGCGGCCCTTCTTGACACCAGGCCATCCTCCAAAAGTCTTCGCCTCACTGTGCGTGCAGATGCAATCACACCTGCCTGCTGCCATTCCTGAGCAAGCTCTGTACTAGTCGTGCCCCGATCCCGCGGCTGAATCAACTTTCGGAGACGGTCCTGGTGCTTGCTGGAATTTCTTGGGCGCCCTGAAGCCGCCTTCACAACAATTGAACCGCTCTCCTTGAAGTTCGTGATGATCCGATAAATGGTTGATTTAGGTGCAATCTTACTGGCAGTAATATCCTTGCCTGTGAAGCCCTTTTTGTGCAAAGCAATGATGACGCACGTGTTTCCATGTAAATAACCATGGTTGACAGAGGAAGAACAATGATTCCAAGCACCACCCTCCTTTTGAAGCTTTCAGTCTGTTATTCAAACTCAATCAGCATGACAGAGTAATCTCCAGCCTTGTCCTCGTCAACACTCACACCCGTGTTAACGAGAGAATCACTGACATGATGTCAGCTGGTCCTTTTGTGGTAGGGCTGAAATGCAGTGGAAATGTTTTTGGGGGATTCAGTTCGTTTGCATGGCAAAGAGGGACTTTGCAAATAATTGCAATTCATCTGATCACTCTTCATAACGTTCTGGAGTATATGCAAATTGCCATCTTAAAATCTTAGGCAGCAGACTTTGTGAAAATTAATATTTGTGTCATTCTCATAACTTTTGGCCACGACTGTACATCTCGCCCTTCTTTGGACACTGTGTTAACTACATATTCGTTGCCAGACCCACTGGCTCCAGGTCATCTATAAGTCTATGCTAGCACGCGCTCCAGCAGCTATATCTCACTGGTTGTCCCCAAAGCCAACACCTCCTTTGGCCGCCTTTCCTTCCAGTTCTCTGCTGCCAATGACTGGAACGGATTGCAAAAATCGCTGAAGCTGGAGACTTCTATTTCCCTCACTAATTTTAAACATCAGCTATCTGAGCAGCTAACCGATCGCTGCAGCTGTACATAGCCCATCTGTAAATAGCCCACACACCCAAACTACCTACCTCATCCCCATATTGTTTTTATTTACTTTTCTGCTCTTTTGCACACCAGTATCACTACTTGCACATCATCTGCTCATCTATCACTCCAGTGTTAATTTGCTAAACTGTAATTACTTCGATACTATGGCCTATTTATTGCCTACCTCCTCACGCCATTTGCACACACTGTATATAGACTGTCTTTTTTTCTATTGTGTTATTGACTGTACGCTTGTTTATTCCATGTGTAACTCTGTGTTGTTGTTTGTGTCGCACTGCTTTGCTTTATCTTGGCCAGGTCTCAGCAGTAAATGATAACTTGTTCTCAACTAGCTTACCTGGTTAAATAAAGGTGAAATAAAAAATACAAGAAATAAAAAGACCCCTCATCTGACTGTATGTGTGTTGGACCTACAGGTGTGAGGAGAAGAGTGAAGACGCAGGAGGTTCCAGACCAGAGTGACAACAATGATCCGTGGACAGAGACCGAGCCGGCTACTTCCTCCAAGCCTGAACCCAACCCCCAGCAGGACCCACTGAAGTGGTTTGGAATCCTGGTGCCTCAGACCCTGAAACAGGCCCAGGCCTCATTCAAACAGGGTAGGCTCCTGTCTGTCTGATATGCTGGATGAAACAAGTTAGGGTCTGTCTGGTAGGATGGATGAAACAAGTTAGGGTCTGTCTAGTAGGATGGATGAAACAAGTTAGGGTCTGTCTAGTAGGATGGATGAAACAAGTTAGGGTCTGTCTAGTAGGATGGATGAAACAAGTTGGGGTCTGTCTGGTAGGATGGATGAAACAAGTTAGGGTCTGTCTGGTAATATGGGTGAAACAAGTTAGGGTCACCTTCCGTCTTCCAGTATGGATGAAAAATAAAACATTTCCCTTCTCTGCCTTCTCCCTTGTCCCCTCTTCACCACCTCTCCCTTGTCCCCTCTTCACCACCTCTCCCTTGTCCCCCTCTTTCCCACCTCTCACTTGTCCCCTCTCCCTTGTCCCCTCTCCCTTGTCCCCTCTTCACCACCTCTCCCTTGTCCCCTCTCCCTTGTCCCCCTCTTCACCACCTCTCCCTTGTCCCCTCTTCACCACCTCTCCCTTGTCCCCTCTTCACCACCTCTCCCTTGTCCCCCTCTTCACCACCTCTCCCTTGTCCCCCTCTTCACCACCTCTCCCTTGTCCCCTCTTCACCACCTCTCCCTTGTCCCCCTCTTCACCACCTCTCCCTTGTCCCCCTCTTCACCACCTCTCCCTTGTCCCCCTCTTCACCACCTCTCCCTTGTCCCCTCTCCCTTGTCCCCCTCTTCACCACCTCTCCCTTGTCCCCTCTTCACCACCTCTCCCTTGTCCCCCTCTTCACCACCTCTCCCTTGTCCCCCTCTTCACCACCTCTCCCTTGTCCCCTCTTCACCACCTCTCCCTTGTCCCCTCTTCACCACCTCTCCCTTGTCCCCTCTTCACCACCTCTCCCTTGTCCCCCTCTTCACCACCTCTCCCTTGTCCCCCTCTTCACCACCTCTCCCTTGTCCCCTCTTCACCACCTCTCCCTTGTCCCCTCTTCACCACCTCTCCCTTGTCCCCCTCTTCACCACCTCTCCCTTGTCCCCCTCTTCACCACCTCTCCCTTGTCCCCCTCTTCACCATCTCTCCCTTGTCCCCCTCTTCACCATCTCTCCCTTGTCCCCCTCTTCACCACCTCTCCCTTGTCCCCCTCTTCACCACCTCTCCCTTGTCCCCCTCTTCACCACCTCTCCCTTGTCCCCTCTCCCTTGTCCCCCTCTTCACCACCTCTCCCTTGTCCCCTCTTCACCACCTCTCCCTTGTCCCCTCTTCACCACCTCTCCCTTGTCCCCCTCTTCACCACCTCTCCCTTGTCCCCTCTTCACCACCTCTCCCTTGTCCCCTCTTCACCACCTCTCCCTTGTCCCCTCTTCACCACCTCTCCCTTGTCCCCCTCTTCACCACCTCTCCCTTGTCCCCCTCTTCACCACCTCTCCCTTGTCCCCTCTTCACCACCTCTCCCTTGTCCCCTCTTCACCACCTCTCCCTTGTCCCCCTCTTCACCACCTCTCCCTTGTCCCCTCTTCACCACCTCTCCCTTGTCCCCCTCTTCACCATCTCTCCCTTGTCCCCCTCTTCACCATCTCTCCCTTGTCCCCCTCTTCACCATCTCTCCCTTGTCCCCCTCTTCACCACCTCTCCCTTGTCCCCCTCTTCACCACCTCTCCCTTGTCCCCCTCTTCCCCCCTCTCCCTTGTCCCCCTCTTCACCACCTCTCCCTTGTCCCCCTCTTCCCCCCTCTCCCTTGTCCCCCTCTTCACCACCTCTCCCTTGCCCCCCCTCTTTCTTTGCTCCCCCCTCTCCCCTGTAGTGGTAGAGTTGTCAGCGGAGATGGCTGCTCTCCAGTCTGCAGTCCTGACCACCAGACAACAGCTGCAGATGAAACAGAAGAGCAGGAGCCAGAACTCGGACCAGACGGACAGACTGACCTGACTGACTGACCTGACTGATAGACTGACCTGACTGATAGACTGACCTGACTGATAGACTGACCTGACTGATAGACTGACCTGACTGACCGACCGACCGACCCACCCACCCTGACCCACCCTGACCCACCCTGACCTGACCTGACCAGATCATGGTTTAGCGTACACAGCCACTCTCTCCCACATAATATAGTAGTGCACTACTTCTGTCTAGAGCCCTTTCATACAAAGACTGAGGGGGCTGCAACACCCCTGATAAATAAATAAAAAATATAGAAATAATCAAATCTACATCTTTTTTTTATCACGAAGTTTGTGATCTTCATTACGCCTGTATTAGCGGAGGGAAATACTCAAGATATACCCCTGCTACCTATACGTACATGTAGGTAGCAGGGGTAAAGATACGTTGAGGTAGATGTGTAGGTAATAGGGGTAAAGATACGTTGAGGTAGATATGTACGTGTAGGTAATAGGGGTAAAGATACGTTGAGGTAGATATGTAGGTAATAGGGGTAAAGATACGTTGAGGTAGATATGTACGTGTAGGTAATAGGGGTTAAGATACGTTGAGGTAGATATGTACGTTAGGTAATAGGGGTAAAGATACGTTGAGGTAGATGTGTAGGTAGCAGGGGTAAAGATACGTTGAGGTAGATATGTACGTGTAGGTAATAGGGGTAAAGATACGTTGAGGTAGATATGTAGGTAATAGGGGTAAAGATACATTGAGGTAGATATGTACGTGTAGGTAATAGGGGTAAAGATACATTGAGGTAGATATGTACGTGTAGGTAATAGGGGTAAAGATACATTGAGGTAGATATGTACGTTAGGTATGAGGGGTAAAGATACATTGAGGTAGATATGTACGTGTAGGTAATAGGGGTAAAGATACGTTGAGGTAGATATGTACGTGTAGGTAAAAGGGGTAAAGATACGTTGAGGTAGATATGTACGTGTAGGTAAAAGGGGTAAAGATACGTTGAGGTAGATATGTACGTGTAGGTAAAAGGGGTAAAGATACGTTGAGGTAGATATGTAGGTAAAAGGGGTAAAGATACGTTGAGGTAGATATGTACGTGTAGGTAATAGGGGTAAAGATACGTTGAGGTAGATATGTAGGTAAAAGGGGTAAAGATACGTTGAGGTAGATATGTAGGTAAAAGGGGTAAAGATACGTTGAGGTAGATATGTACGTTAGGTAATAGGGGTAAAGATACGTTGAGGTAGATATGTAGGTAATAGGGGTAAAGATACATTGAGGTAGATATGTAGGTAATAGGGGTAAAGATATGTTGAGGTAGATATGTAGGTAATAGGGGTAAAGATACGTTGAGGTAGATGTGTAGGTAATAGGGGTAAAGATACGTTGAGGTAGATATGTACGTGTAGGTAAAAGGGGTAAAGATACGTTGAGGTAGATATGTACGTGTAGGTAATAGGGGTAAAGATACGTTGAGGTAGATATGTACGTGTAGGTAGCAGGGGTAAAGATACATTGAGGTAGATATGTACGTTAGGTAATAGGGGTAAAGATACATTGAGGTAGATGTGTACAGGACCAGTCCAAAGTTTGGACACCTACTCATTCAAGGGTTTTACTTTATTTTTACTATTTTCTACATTGTAGAATAATAGTGAAGACATCAAAACTATGAAATAACACAAATGGAGACATGTAGTAACCAAAAAAGTGTTAAACAAATCTAAATCTATTTAATTTTTTCTGTCTTTTTTTTCTTTCTATCTATCTATTTTTTCTATCTAATTTGAAATTCTTTAAAGTAGGGACGGCAGGTAGCCTAGTGGTTAGAGGGGGGCGGCAGGTAGCCTAGTGGTTAGAGCGTTGGGCCAGTAACCGAAAGGTTGCTGGATCGAATCCCTGAGCTGACAAGGTAAAAATCTGTCGTTCTGTTCCCCGGTGGGCCGTCATTGCAAATAAGAATGTGTTCTTAACTGACTTGCCTAGTTAAATAAAAAAGCCACCCTTTTCCTTGATGACAGCTTTGCACACTCTTTCTGAATTCTCTCAACCAGCTTCACCTGGAATGCTTTTCCAACAGTCAAATGCTGAGCACTTATTGGCTGCTTTTCCGTCACTCTGCGGTCCAGCTTATCCCAAGCCATCTCAATTGAGATGTGTTCCATTATTAAAGTGACCAGTGTTCCATTATTAAGGTGACCAGTGTTCCATTATTAAGGTGACCAGTGTTCCATTATTAAGGTGACCAGTGTTCCATTATTAAAGTGACCAGTGTTCCATTATTAAAGTGACCAGTTTTCCATTATTAAAGTGACCAGTGTTCCATTATTAAGGTGACCAGTGTTCCATTATTAGAGTGACCAGTGTTCCATTATTAAAGTGACCAGTGTTCCATTATTAAGGTGACCAGTGTTCCATTATTAAGGTGACCAGTGTTCCATTATTAAAATGACCAGTGATTACATGACTATGTACATAGGGCAGCAGCCTCTAAGGGGCAGGGGAACCGGGTGGTAGCTGTCTAGTGATGACTATGTACATAGGGCAGCAGCCTCTAAGGGGCAGGGGAACCGGGTGGTAGCTGTCTAGTGATGACTATGTACATAGGGCAGCAGCCTCTAAGCGGCAGGGTTGGGGAACCGGGTGGTAGCTGTCTAGTGATGACTATGTACATAGGGCAGCAGCCTCTAAGGGGCAGGGGAACCGGGTCGTAGCTGTCTAGTGATGACTATGTACATAGGGCAGCATTCTCTAAGCGGCAGGGGAACCGGGTGGTAGCTGTCTAGTGATGACTATGTACATAGGGCAGCAGCCTCTAAGGGACAGGGGAACCGGGTGGTAGCTGGCCTCTAAGGGGCAGGGGAACCGGGTGGTAGCTGGCCTCTAAGCGGCAGGGGAACCGGGTGGTAGCTGGCCTCTAAGGGGCAGGGGAACCGGGTGGTAGCTGGCCTCTAAGGGACAGGGGAACCGGGTGATAGCTGGCCTCTAAGCGGCAGGGGAACCGGGTGGTAGCTGGCCTCTAAGCGGCAGGGGAACCGGGTGGTAGCTGGCCTCTAGGGGGCAGGGGAACCGGGTGGTAGCAGCCTCTAGGGGGCAGGGGAACCGGGTGGTAGCTGTCCTCTAAGCGGCAGGGGAACCGGGTGATAGCTGGCCTCTAAGCGGCAGGGGAACCGGGTGGTAGCTGGCCTCTAAGGGGCAGGGGAACCGGGTGGTAGCTGGCCTCTGTGCGGCAGGGGAACCGGGTGATAGCTGGCCTCTAAGCGGCAGGGGAACCGGGTGGTAGCTGGCCTCTAAGGGGCAGGGTTGGGGAACCGGGTGGTAGCTGGCCTCTATGCGGCAGGGGAACCGGGTGGTAGCTGGCCTCTAAGGGGCAGGGGAAACCGGGTGGTAGCTGGCCTCTAAGGGGCAGGGGAACCGGGTGGTAGCTGTCTAGTGATGACTATGTACATAGGGCAGCAGCCTCTAAGGGGCAGGGGAACCGGGTGGTAGCTGGCCTCTAAGCGGCGGGGGAACCGGGTGGTAGCTGGCCTCTAAGGGGCAGGGGAACCGGGTGGTAGCTGGCCTCTAGGGGGCAGGGGAACCGGGTGGTAGCTGGCCTCTAAGGGGCAGGGGAACCGGGTGGTAGCTGGCCTCTAAGCGGCAGGGGAACCGGGTGGTAGCTGGCCTCTAAGCGGCAGGGGAACCGGGTGGTAGCTGGCCTCTAGGGGGCAGGGGAACCGGGTGGTAGCAGCCTCTAAGGGGCAGAGGAACCGGGTGGTAGCAGCCTCTAGGGGGCAGGGGAACCGGGTGGTAGCAGCCTCTAGGGGGCAGGGGAACCGGGTGGTAGCAGCCTCTAAGGGGCAGGGGAACCGGGTGGTAGCAGCCTCTAGGGGGCAGGGAAACCGGGTGGTAGCAGCCTCTAGGGGGCAGGGGAACCGGGTGGTAGCAGCCTCTAAGGGGCAGGGGAACCGGGTGGTAGCAGCCTCTAGGGGGCAGGGGAACCGGGTGGTAGCAGCCTCTAAGGGGCAGGGGAACCGGGTGGTAGCAGCCTCTAAGGGGCAGGGGAACCGGGTGGTAGCTGGCCTCTAGGGGGCAGGGGAACCGGGTGGTAGCTGGCCTCTAAGGGGCAGGGGAACCGGGTGGTAGCTGGCCTCTAAGGGGCAGGGGAACCGGGTGGTAGCTGGCCTCTAAGCGGCAGGGGAACCGGGTGGTAGCTGGCCTCTAAGGGGCAGGGGAACCGGGTGGTAGCTGGCCTCTAAGGGGCAGGGTTGGGGAACCGGGTGGTAGCTGGCCTCTAAGGGGCAGGGGAACCGGGTGGTAGCAGCCTGTAAGGGGCAGGGGAACCGCGTGGTAGCTGGCCTCTAAGCGGCAGGGGAACCGGGTGGTAGCTGTCTAGTGACCGTGACTTAGTTCAGGGCTTGGTGCTGGTTTCCACTAGTGGTTTCCACTAGCTACCACAGCTGCAAAGTCAGAATTGGCTGTATCGTAAAAATGTACTTTTTGGTCTTAATTTAAGGTTAGGCATAAGGTTAGCAGTTTACTTAAGGTTAGGTTTAAAAGCTGATTTTAAGAAGAGAAATAGGGGGGTTATGACTTTGTGGCTGTGGCAACTAGTGACGACCAATCTGAAGGTCCTAGGCTCTAGGAGACTGGAGAGACCAACTTTTTTTTTTTATCCCATTTTCTCCCCAATTTTCGTGGTATCCAATCGCAAGTAATTACTACCTTGTCTCATCGCTACAACTCCCGTATGGGCTCGGGAGAGACGAAGGTCGAAAGCCATGCGTCCTCCGAAGCACAACCCAACCAGCCGTACTGCTTCTTAACACAGCGCGCCTCCAACCCGGAAGCCAGCCGCACCAATGTGTCGGAGGAAACACTGTGCACCCGCCCCCCTTGGTTAGCGCGCACTGCGCCCGGCCCGCCACAGGAGTCGCTGGAGCGCGATGAGACAAGGATATCCCTACCGGCCAAACCCTCCCTACCCCGGACGACGCTATGCCAATTGTGCGTCGCCCCACGGACCTCCCGGTCGCGGCCGGCTGCGACAGAGCCTGGGCGCGAACCCAGAGACTCTGGTAGACCACTGCGCCACCCGGGAGGCCCAGAGACCAACTCTTAAGGAAGATGTTATTGCCCACGTCAGTCAGATGCACTCCACCCCTACAGTATGTCCCAGGGACACAATGTTTAATGGCCGGCTGGCAGGTTGTGTTCCCTGAAATGGGTACACCAGTTGATTGATAGAGCACCGGTCCCTCTCTATGCACTTGTTTATCTTCTGGTCCCACTGGAACATCCAGCTCCTCCGCTGCGCCAAATCAAAGAGGACCAGCGTTGTCCCGGGAAACACTTGGGTGACCACCTCTAAATCTGAGCATTGTGCTGCTCATGTGAATATCCTTTCAGCTTCAGAACAATGCCTAGTTATTATTTTTTATAAATTTGCAAAAATGTCTAAAAACTTGTTCTCGCTTTATCATTATGGGGTACTGTGTGTAAATTGATGAGGAAAACAATTAATTTAATCCATTTTAGAATAAGGCTGTAATGTAACAAAATGTAAAAAAGTCAAGGGGTCTGAATACTTTCCGAATGCATTGTACATCTGATTACTTATTGACGGGGTGCACTACATAGTGAATAGGGTCTCTGATCAGAAGTAGTGCACTACATAGTGAATAGGGTCTCTGATCAGAAGTAGTGCACTACATAGTGAATAGGGTCTCTGATCAGAAGTAGTGGACTACATAGTGAATAGGGTCTCTGATCAGAAGTAGTGCACTACATAGTGAATAGGGTCTCTGATCAGAAGTAGTGGACTACATAGTGAATAGGGTCTCTGATCAGAAGTAGTGGACTACATAGTGAATAGGGTCTCTGATCAGAAGTAGTGGACTACATAGTGAATC
Organism: Salvelinus fontinalis; assembly: GCF_029448725.1. Classification (NCBI taxonomy): domain Eukaryota; kingdom Metazoa; phylum Chordata; class Actinopteri; order Salmoniformes; family Salmonidae; genus Salvelinus; species Salvelinus fontinalis. The sequence continues at coordinate 50,546,812 of NC_074672.1, read as the reverse complement.
CACTCAGGTTCTTTAAGTCTCTGATCAGAGGTAGTGGACTACATAGTGTGTGTGTGTGTGTGTGTGTGTGTGTGTGTGTGTGTGTGTGTGTGTGTCTGTCTGCTGTTCCTTTGTCTTAATGTGACATTGTCAGCATGTTCTAATGATCATTAATGAACATTATATATTACAGTTAATGATTGCACACACGCTGTTGTCCACAATGTTACTGATTAGAAGGTGTTACAATCACGCTGCATGTAAAACATTGTCTCTGTGTGTGTGTGTGAGAGAGCTTGTTTTTCAGGAGGGTAAATGTTGCAAAATTCCCTTTGGACAGTCAGGAGGACAGAACCAGACAGGACAGGACAGGACAGGACAGGACACAGAACGAGGCAGGAGGACAGGACAGGAGGACAGGACAGAAGAGGACAGGACAGAAGAGGACAGAAGATGACAGGAGGACAGAAGAGGACAGGACAGGAGGACAGAAGAGGACAGGAGTACAGGACAGGAGGACAGAAGAGGACAGGACAGGAGGACAGAAGAGGACAGGAGTACAGGACAGAAGAGGACAGGACAGGAGGACAGAAGAGGACAGGATGAAAGGACAGGACAGGATGAAAGGACAGGACAGGATGACAGGAGGACAGGACAGGATGAAAGGACAGGGCAGAAGGGCAGGGCGCACAGCAGGACAGGTCAGGGTAGGCCTACCGTGACCCTCGACCTTTCTACTTCCTGATGATGAAATCCTTGCGGCCCATATATCAGCACTCAGAGATATTTACAATTTAGTCATAAAACAGGTTTTCTCCCCAAACCTAAAACTTGGCCCAGGTCTCTATTGACTGTGTCACAATAAAGGCAGTGTGTCTATGTATGCAGATGACTCAACACTATACACGTCAGCTACTACAGCGACTGAAATGACTGCAACACTCAACAAAGAGTTGGAGTTAGTTTCAGAATGTTTAGCAAGGAATAAGTTAGTGGTACATATTTCTAAAACTAAAAGCCTTGTATTTGGGACATCATTCATTAAACCCTAGCCCTCAACTACATCTCGTAATGAATAATGTGGAAATTTGTGTTGCTTCACAGTTCCCGCTGTTCCATATGGTGTATTTTTACCTGCTTTTTAAATGTGATTCTACTGCTGCATCAGTTACCTGATGTGGAATAGAGTTCCATGTAGCCATAGCTCTATGTAGTTGATCAAATAATTTATAAGGTTTAAGATAAATTATTAAATAATTCTACCCGGAAACTTAACCATTAGGGATTCGAGGTTATGTAACATGGATAAGGAGTAATTACAAATATTAAACATAAGTCCAACTAGGTGAGACTGGGAGAGAGAGGAATGTGTGTGGTTGAACCGACCCGGCTATAAATCTGGGAATGTACGATAGGACAGGGAACACCCCTCCAGGTTTCCTTTATCCGGGGGGGACTGGAACTGTCAGCTGGGTAGTGATAAACTGTGGTTAGAATTCTGGAGAAGAAGATAGCTCTCCTAATGTTAGTGTGCATGTGTGTGCGTAGGTTAGAAGAATGTTATAAAAGGGATATCTTTGTATGTGAATGGGAGAGCTCTCGTGAATTAACTTTGATTTGACTTATTGTGAGCTGGGAATTCTGTCTGTTTCATTTAAACCAGAACTTTACACACTCTGGGTTGCAGACCGATTAGAATAATTGAAAATTATAGACATTGATAATAAAATTCTATATCAGTAGTACGGTGCTCCTCCCAGAGTCTGTTCTGGACTTGGGGACTGTGAAGAGACCTCTGGTGGCATGTCTTGTGGGGTATGTATGAGTGGACTGTGAAGAGACCTCTGGTGGCATGTCTTGTGGGGTATGTATGGGTGGACTGTGAAGAGACCTCTGGTGGCATGTCTTGTGGGGTATGTATGGGTGGACTGTGAAGAGACCTCTGGTGGCATGTCTTGTGGGGTATGTATGGGTGGACTGTGAAGAGACCTCTGGTGGCATGTCTTGTGGGGTATGCATTGGTGTCTGAGCTGTGTGCTAGTAGTTTAAACAGACAGCTTGGTGCATTCAACATGTCAATACCTCTCACAAATACAAATAGTGATGAAGTTAATATCTTCTCCACATTGAGCCAGGAGAGATTGACATGTATATTATTAATGTTTTCTCTCTGTGTACATCCAAGGGCCAGCCTTGCTTTCCTGTTCTGATCCAATTGCAATTTTCCCAAGTCCCTCTTTGTGGCACCTGACCACACTACTGAACAGTAGTCCAGGTGCGACAAAACCAGGGCCTGTAGGACCTGCCTTGTTGATAGTGTTGTTAAGAAGGTAGAAACTAGGGCCTGTAGGACCTGCCTTGTTGATAGTGTTGTTAAGAAGGTAGAAACTAGGGCCTGTAGGACCTGCCTTGTTGATAGTGTTGTTAAGAAGGTAGAAACTAGGGCCTGTAGGACCTGCCTTGTTGATAGTGTTGTTAAGAAGGTAGAAACTAGGGCCTGTAGGACCTGCCTTGTTGATAGTGTTGTTAAGAAGGTAGAAACTAGGGCCTGTAGGACCTGCCTTGTTGATAGTGTTGTTAAGAAGGTAGAAACTAGGGCCTGTAGGACCTGCCTTGTTGATATTGTTGTTGAGAAGGTAGAAACTAGGGTCTGTAGGACCTGCCTTGTTGATAGTGTTGTTAAGAAGGTAGAAACTAGGGCCTGTAGGACCTGCCTTGTTGATAGTGTTGTTAAGAAGGTAGAAACTAGGGCCTGTAGGACCTGCCTTGTTGATAGTGTTGTTAAGAAGGTAGAAACTAGGGCCTGTAGGACCTGCCATGTTGATAGTGTTGTGAAGAAGGTAGAAACTAGGGCCTGTAGGACCTGCCTTGTTGATAGTGTTGTTAAGAAGGTAGAAACTAGGGCCTGTAGGACCTGCCTTGACGATAGTGTTGTTAAGAAGGTAGAAACTAGGGCCTGTAGGACCTGCCTTGATGATAGTGTTGTTAAGAAGGTAGAAACTAGGGCCTGTAGGACCTGCCTTGTTGATAGTGTTGTTAAGAAGGTAGAAACTATGGCCTGTAGGACCTGCCTTGTTGATAGTGCTGTTAAGAAGGTAGAAACTAGGGCCTGTAGGACCTGCCTTGTTGATAGTGTTGTTAAGAAGGTAGAAACTAGGGCCTGTAGGACCTGCCTTGTTGATAGTGCTGTTAAGAAGGTAGAAACTAGGGCCTGTAGGACCTGCCTTGTTGATAGTGCTGTTAAGAAGGTAGAAACTAGGGCCTGTAGGACCTGCCTTGTTGATAGTGTTGCTAAGAAGGTAGAAACTAGGGCCTGTAGGACCTGCCTTGTTGATAGTGTTATTAAGAAGGTAGAGCAGAGCTTTATTATGGACAGACTTCTCCCCATCTTAGCTACTGTTGAATCAATATGTTTTGACCATGACAGTTCACAACCTAGTGTTACTCCAAGCTGTGTGTGTGTGTGTGTGTGTGTGTGTGTGTGTGTGTGTGTGTGTGTGTGTGTGTGTGTGTGTGTGTGTGTGTGTGTGTGTGTGTGTGTGTGTGTGTGTGTGTGTGTGTGTGTGTGTGTGTGTGTGTGTGTGTGTGTGTGTGTGTGTGTGTGTGTGTGTGTGTGTGTGTATCTATCAGTTACCCATATATGTCAGTACATACACACCACAAGAAGGTCACATGGGGGAGAGGCGTTGTGCCGTGAGGTGCTACTTAGTTTGCTTTTTGAAACCAGGTTTGCTGTTCACTTGCCCTATAAAAGATGGAAGGGAGTTCCATGCACTCATGGCTGTGTATAATACTTTACGTTTACTTGAATTTGTTCTGGACGTGGGGACTGTGAAAAGACCCCTGGTGGCATGTCTGGTGGGGTAAGTGTGTGTGTCAATGCTGTGTGTATATTGACTTTGCAAACAATTTCCAACACATTAATGTTTCTTATAAAAACAAGAAGTGACGCAGTCAGTCTTTCCTCAACTCTCAGCCTAGAGAGACTGGCATGCATAGTGTTAATATCAGCCCTCTTTCTGGGTTCATCTAGAGCAAGACATGCCGCTCTGTTCTGGGACCAGCTGCAGCTTAACTAGGTCTTTCTTTGCAGCATGTGTGCAAATGTGCGGAGAATCAGAGCAGGTAGTCAGTCCAGTTCAAGTGTTCAGCAGTCTGATGGCTTGTAGATAGAAACTGTCTCTGGGCCTGTTGGTATCAGACCTCATGCTCTGATACAGTCTGATGGCTTGTAGATAGAAACTGTCTCTGAGCCTGTTGGTATCAGACCTCATGCTCTGATACAGTCTGATGGCTGTAGATAGAAACTGTCCCTGAGCCTGTTGGTATCAGACCTCATGCTTCGATACAGTCTGATGGCTTGTAGATAGAAACTGTCTTTGAGTCTTGGTATCAGACCTCATGCTTCGATACAGTCTGATGGCTTGTAGATAGAAACTGTCTTTGAGTCTTGGTATCAGACCTCATGCTTCGATACAGTCTTCCCGACCGTCGGTAAGGGAGTGAATAGCTCATGGCTGGGGTGTATGGGGTCCTTGATGATGCTACGGGACTTCCTCAGGCACTGTTTCAAGTGATGTACTGGTCTGTCTTCACCACGATGGAGTGCCTTTGCTGTCGTGGACGGAGCAATTCCCGTAGCAAGCCGTGATGCAACCTGTCACAACCCTCTCAAAATGCAGTGGTAGAATCTGGAGAAGATCCGGGGTGGCTTGCCAAATTTCGTCAGCCATTTTAGGAAGTAGAGGTGTCGTTGCGCTCTCTTCACAAGAGTGGTGATGCTGTAGTCCATATCAAGTCCTCAGTGATGTGGACGGTGAGGAACTTAAAACTGCTGACTCGCTACTGCATTTCAGTTAATGTGGATAGGGGCTTGTTCCCTAAAATGCTTCCTGAAGTCGAAAATCAACTCTTTTGTTTTGCTGATGTTGAGGAAGAGGTTGTTGTCTTGGTGACACAATACCAGTTCACTTACCTCTTCCCTATAGGCTGATTCGTTGTTATTGGTTATTAGGCCTACAACCGTGGTGTCATCAGCAAACGTAATGATGGTGTTAAGAGTCAGTGTGAAGGGGGTGCTATTGCCAATCCTCACAGCCTGTGGTCGGCCCGTCAGGAAGTCCACAGCCTGTGGTCGGCCCGTCAGGAAGTCCACAGCCTGTGGTCGGCCCGTCAGGAAGTCCACAGCCTGTGGTCTGCCCGTCAGGAAGTCCACAGCCTGTGGTCTGCCCGTCAGGAAGTCCACAGCCTGTGGTCGGCCCGTCAGGAAGTCCACAGCCTGTGGTCGGCCCGTCAGGAAGTCCACCCCCTGGGGTCGGCCCGTCAGGAAGTCCACCCCCTGGGGTCGGCCCGTCAGGAAGTCCAGGATGCAGTTGCAGAGGGTCCAGACACAGGGCTATGAGCTTAGTGTTGAGGAGGAAACAATAGTGTTGAATGTTGTAATCAATGTGCCTGGCCTGCTGGCCTTGCTGTGGACCATGACCAGCTTCTCAAGCACTTCATGATGCCCGGGGTGAGTGCGACGGGGTGATAGTCATTTGGGCATGTCACCTTGCTTTACTTGGGCACTGGGACGATTGTGATCTCCTTGAAGCAAGTGGAGACTACAGCCTGGGACAGGCACAGGTTGAAGATGTCAAAGAAGACACCCGCCAGCTGGTCAGCAAACACTCTGAGGACGCGGCCAGGGATGCCATGTGGGCCAGTGGCTTTGTGAGTATTCACTCTTATAAGAGTTTTCCTCACGTCAGCCTCGGAGAGCGAAAGCAACTGGTCATCCAAGAACAGCGAGAGACTTCCTGGATGGCTCAGTATTGTCTGCCTCAAAGCAAGCATAAAATGTGTCAGGTTCGTCTGGGAGGGAAGCTTCGGTGCGCAACACACAGCTGGATTTGCCTATGTAGTCCGTGATAGTCTGTAGTCCTTGCCACATGCGTCGTGAGTCTGAGTTGTCGAACATCGGTTCAAGTTTGCATCGATATTGTCTTTTTGCACCCCTAATGCTAGCACCACCGGTGCTGATACCTGCTTGCCTTGTATGCGTCGTGCACCACCTAGTAATCAGGGTTCGTTCTGCTGACGTTGAATGCTGCAGTACAGACTCTCAGCATGGTATGGATTTCTCCGTTCATCCAGGCATTTTGTTTGGGGTATGTGCGGATTGTTATTGTGGGTACAATATCATCAATACATTTCCTAATGAAGCCTGTGACTGACGATGTACAATCCTCAACGTTGATGAATGAGAACCGAGTATGAGAGCTGACCTAAATAATTGTGTTAGCTCCGTAAGGGTTCAAAACAGATACATGTGTCACGGCCGATGCTGGAAGAAAACCAAGGTGCAGCGTGGTAAGCGTACATATTCCTTTTTATTTTGGAATGACGCCAACAAAAACAATAAACAATACAAAACGACCGTGAAGCTTAAGGGCTATAGTGCCACAAACAAAGACAACTACCCACACTGAAAGGAGGGGAAAAGGGATACGGAAGTATGGTTCCCAATCAGGGACAACGATAGACAGCTGTCCCTGATTGAGAACCATACCCGGCCAAAACATAGAAATAAAGAAACATAGAAAACAAAACATAGAATGCCCATCCAAATCACACCCTGACCAAACCAAATAGAGACATAAAAAGGCTCTCTAAGGTCAGGGCGTGAGAGTACCCCCCCCCCAAAGGTACGGACTCCGGCCGCAAAACCTGAACCTAAAGGAGAGGGTCTGGGTGGGCATCTATCCGCGGTGGCGGCTCAGGTTGCTGGACGCAGACCCCGCTCCACTTCTGGCTCACCCCACTTTGGTGGCACCTCTGGTGCGGGGACCCTCGTCGCCGACCCCGGACTGGGGACCCTCGTCGCCGACCCCGAACTGGGCACCCTCGCTGCGGGCCCCGGACTGTCGCTGGAGGCTCCGGACTGGAGACCGTCGCTGGAGGCTCCGGACTGGAGACCGTCGCTGGAGGCTCCGGACTGGAGACCGTCGCTGGAGGCTCCGGACTGGAGACCGTCGCTGGAGGCTCCGGACTGGGGACCGTCGCTGGAGGCTCCGGACTGGGGACCGTCGCTGGAGGCTCCGGACTGGAGGCTTCGTGCCGTGACTCCTCACTGGAGGCTTTGTGCCAAGGATCATCACTGGAGGCTTCTTGCCATGGATCATCACTGGAGGCTTCTTGCCATGGATCATCACTGGAAGCTTCGTGCCATGGATCATCACTGGAGGCTTCGTGCCATGGATCATCACTGGAGGCTTCGTGCCATGGATCATCACTGGAGGCTTCTTGCCATGGATCATCACTGGAAGCTTCGTGCCATGGATCATCACTGGAGGCTTCGTGCCATGGATCATCACTGGAGGCTTCGTGCCATGGATCATCACTGGAGGCTTCTTGCCATGGATCGTCACTGGAGGCTTCGTGCCATGGATCATCACTGGAGGCTTCTTGCCATGGATCGTCACTGGAGGCTTCGTGCCATGGATCATCACTGGATGCTTGGAGAGACATACAGGAGGCCTGGTTCTGGCAGCAGGCACAGGACTCACCAGGCTGGGGAGACATACAGGAGGCCTGGTTCTGGGGACAGGTCACAGGATACACTGGGCCGTGGAGGCGCACTGGAGGTCTTGAGCGTAGAGCCTGCACAACCCGTCCTGTCTGGATGGTTATTTTCGCCCTGCAGATGCGAGGCGCTGGCACAGGACGCACTGGGCTGCGCAGACGCACCGGAGACACAGTGCGCAGAGCCGGCGCAGGATATCCTGGGCTGTGGAGATGCACTGGAGGCCAGATCCGCTGAACCGGCACCTTCCGTCCTGGCTGGATGCTCACTCTAGCCCGTCCAATGCGGGGAGCTGGAATGTAGCGCACCGGGCTATGAACGGGCACTGGAGACACCGTGCGCTCCACCGCATAACACGGTGCCTGACCAGTACAACGCTCGCCACGGTAAGCACGGGGAGTTGGCTCAGGTCTCCAACCTGACTCAGCCAATCTCCCCGTGTTCCCCCCCCCAAAAATAATTTTGGGGGCTGCCTCTTGTGCCTGCTCCGTTGCAGTGAAAATTGGCCACTCAAACAACAAACGAAAGAAACAACCGTGAAGCTTACAGGGAAAATTGCCACTAACAAAGATAACTACCCACAACGAAAGGAGGGAAAAAGGGATACCTAAGTATGGTTCCCAATCAGAGACAACGATAGACAGCTGTCCCTGATTGGGAACCATACTTAGGTAACCCTTAGGGGAACATTCTATCTATGTTAGCAAAACCATTGAGAGAACCTTTTAGCATGTTTGGTATTAAAGTTAGGAGAACGTTACAACAACAGGATGTTACTGGTGTCTGATGGTGTCTGATGGTGTCTGCTAGCGTGGTGTTGTTAAATACAACAGGATGTTACTGGTGTCTGATGGTGTCTGCTAGCATGGTGTTGTTAACTTCAACAGGATGTTACTGGTGTCTGATGGTGTCTGCTAGCATGGTGTTGTTAACTATCACAGGATGTTACTGGTGTCTGATGGTGTCTGCTAGCATTGTGTTGTTAAATACAACATGATGTTACTGGTGTCTGATGGTGTCTGCTAGCATGGTGTTGTTAACTATCACAGGATGTTACTGGTGTCTGATGGTGTCTGATGGTGTCTGCTAGCATGGTGTTGTTAAATACAACAGGATGTTACTGGTGTCTGATGGTGTCTGCTAGCATGGTGTTGTTAACTATCACAGGATGTTACTGGTGTCTGATGGTGTCTGCTAGCATGGTGTTGTTAACTATCACAGGATGTTACTGGTGTCTGATGGTGTCTGATGGTGTCTGCTAGCATGGTGTTGTTAACTTCAACAGGATGTTACTGGTGTCTGATGGTGTCTGCTGGTATGGTATTGTTAAATACAACAGGATGTTACTGACGTTACTGGTGTCTGCTGGTGTCTGCTAGCGTGGTATTGTTAAATACAACATGACGTTACTGGTGTCTGCTGGTGTCTGCTAGCGTGGTATTGTTAACTACAACAGGATGTTACTGGTGTCTGATGGTGTCTGCTAGCATGGTGTTGTTAACTATCACAGGATGTTACTGGTGTCTGATGGTGTCTGCTAGCATGGTGTTGTTAACTTCAACAGGATGTTACTGGTGTCTGATGGTGTCTGCTAGCATGGTGTTGTTAACTTCAACAGGATGTTACTGGTGTCTGATGGTGTCTGCTAGCATGGTGTTGTTAACTTCAACAGGATGTTACTGGTGTCTGACGGTGTCTGCTAGCATGGTGTTGTTAACTATCACAGGATGTTACTGGTGTCTGATGGTGTCTGCTAGCATGGTGTTGTTAACTATCACAGGATGTTACTGGTGTCTGATGGTGTCTGCTAGCATGGTGTTGTTAACTATCACAGGATGTTACTGGTGTCTGATGGTGTCTGCTAGCATGGTGTTGTTAACTATCACAGGATGTTACTGGTGTCTGATGGTGTCTGCTAGCAAAGTGTTGTTAACTATCACAGGATGTTACTGGTGTCTGATGGTGTCTGCTAGCATGGTGTTGTTAACTATCACAGGATGTTACTGGTGTCTGATGGTGTCTGCTAGCGTGGTGTTGTTAACTTCAACAGGATGTTACTGGTGTCTGATGGTGTCTGCTAGCATGGTGTTGTTAACTATCACAGGATGTTACTGGTGTCTGATGGTGTCTGCTAGCATGGTGTTGTTAACTTCAACAGGATGTTACTGGTGTCTGATGGTGTCTGCTAGCATGGTGTTGTTAACTTCAACAGGATGTTACTGGTGTCTGATGGTGTCTGCTAGCATGGTGTTGTTAACTATCACAGGATGTTACTGGTGTCTGATGGTGTCTGCTAGCATGGTGTTGTTAACTATCACAGGATGTTACTGGTGTCTGATGGTGTCTGCTAGCATGGTGTTGTTAACTTCAACAGGATGTTACTGGTGTCTGATGGTGTCTGATAGCGTGGTGTTAACTTCAACAGGATGTTACTGGTGTCTGATGGTGTCTGCTAGCATGGTGTTGTTAACTATCACAGGATGTTACTGGTGTCTGATGGTGTCTGCTAGCATGGTGTTGTTAACTATCACATGATGTTACTGGTGTCTGATGGTGTCTGCTAGCATGGTGTTGTTAACTTCAACAGGATGTTACTGGTGTCTGATGGTGTCTGCTAGCATGGTGTTGTTAACTATCACAGGATGTTACTGGTGTCTGATGGTGTCTGCTAGCATGGTGTTGTTAACTTCAACAGGATGTTACTGGTGTCTGATGGTGTCTGCTAGCATGGTGTTGTTAAATACAACAGGATGTTACTGGTGTCTGATGGTGTCTGCTAGCATGGTGTTGTTAACTATCACAGGATGTTACTGGTGTCTGATGGTGTCTGCTAGCATGGTGTTGTTAACTTCAACAGGATGTTACCGGTGTCTGATGGTGTCTGCTAGCATGGTGTTGCTAACTATCACAGGATGTTACTGGTGTCTGATGGTGTCTGCTAGCATGGTGTTGTTAACTATCACAGGATGTTACTGGTGTCTGATGGTGTCTGCTAGCATGGTGTTGTTAACTATCACAGGATGTTACTGGTGTCTGATGGTGTCTGCTAGCATGGTGTTGTTAAATACAACAGGATGTTACTGGTGTCTGATGGTGTCTGCTAGCATGGTGTTGTTAACTATCACAGGATGTTACTGGTGTCTGATGGTGTCTGCTAGCATGGTGTTGTTAACTATCACAGGATGTTACTGGTGTCTGATGGTGTCTGCTAGCATGGTGTTGTTAACTATCACAGGATGTTACTGGTGTCTGATGGTGTCTGCTAGCATGGTGTTGTTAACTTCAACAGGATGTTACTGGTGTCTGATGGTGTCTGCTAGCATGGTGTTGTTAACTATCACAGGATGTTACTGGTGTCTGATGGTGTCTGCTAGCATGGTGTTGTTAACTTCAACAGGATGTTACTGGTGTCTGATGGTGTCTGCTAGCATGGTGTTGTTAACTATCACAGGATGTTACTGGTGTCTGATGGTGTCTGCTAGCATGGTGTTGTTAACTATCACAGGATGTTACTGGTGTCGGATGGTGTCTGCTAGCATGGTGTTGTTAACTTCAACAGGATGTTACTGGTGTCTGATGGTGTCTGCTAGCATGGTGTTGTTAACTATCACAGGATGTTACTGGTGTCTGATGGTGTCTGCTAGCATGGTGTTGTTAACTATCACAGGATGTTACTGGTGTCTGATGGTGTCTGCTAGCATGGTGTTGTTAACTATCACAGGATGTTACTGGTGTCTGATGGTGTCTGCTAGCATGGTGTTGTTAACTATCACAGGATGTTACTGGTGTCTGATGGTGTCTGCTAGCATGGTGTTGTTAACTTCAACAGGATGTTACTGGTGTCTGATGGTGTCTGCTAGCATGGTGTTGTTAACTTCAACAGGATGTTACTGGTGTCTGATGGTGTCTGCTAGCATGGTGTTGTTAACTATCACAGGATGTTACTGGTGTCTGATGGTGTCTGCTAGCATGGTGTTGTTAACTATCACAGGATGTTACTGGTGTCTGATGGTGTCTGCTAGCATGGTGTTGTTAACTTCAACAGGATGTTACTGGTGTCTGATGGTGTCTGATAGCGTGGTGTTAACTTCAACAGGATGTTACTGGTGTCTGATGGTGTCTGCTAGCATGGTGTTGTTAACTATCACAGGATGTTACTGGTGTCTGATGGTGTCTGCTAGCATGGTGTTGTTAACTATCACATGATGTTACTGGTGTCTGATGGTGTCTGCTAGCATGGTGTTGTTAACTTCAACAGGATGTTACTGGTGTCTGATGGTGTCTGCTAGCATGGTGTTGTTAACTATCACAGGATGTTACTGGTGTCTGATGGTGTCTGCTAGCATGGTGTTGTTAACTTCAACAGGATGTTACTGGTGTCTGATGGTGTCTGCTAGCATGGTGTTGTTAAATACAACAGGATGTTACTGGTGTCTGATGGTGTCTGCTAGCATGGTGTTGTTAACTATCACAGGATGTTACTGGTGTCTGATGGTGTCTGCTAGCATGGTGTTGTTAACTTCAACAGGATGTTACCGGTGTCTGATGGTGTCTGCTAGCATGGTGTTGCTAACTATCACAGGATGTTACTGGTGTCTGATGGTGTCTGCTAGCATGGTGTTGTTAACTATCACAGGATGTTACTGGTGTCTGATGGTGTCTGCTAGCATGGTGTTGTTAACTATCACAGGATGTTACTGGTGTCTGATGGTGTCTGCTAGCATGGTGTTGTTAAATACAACAGGATGTTACTGGTGTCTGATGGTGTCTGCTAGCATGGTGTTGTTAACTATCACAGGATGTTACTGGTGTCTGATGGTGTCTGCTAGCATGGTGTTGTTAACTATCACAGGATGTTACTGGTGTCTGATGGTGTCTGCTAGCATGGTGTTGTTAACTATCACAGGATGTTACTGGTGTCTGATGGTGTCTGCTAGCATGGTGTTGTTAACTTCAACAGGATGTTACTGGTGTCTGATGGTGTCTGCTAGCATGGTGTTGTTAACTATCACAGGATGTTACTGGTGTCTGATGGTGTCTGCTAGCATGGTGTTGTTAACTTCAACAGGATGTTACTGGTGTCTGATGGTGTCTGCTAGCATGGTGTTGTTAACTATCACAGGATGTTACTGGTGTCTGATGGTGTCTGCTAGCATGGTGTTGTTAACTATCACAGGATGTTACTGGTGTCGGATGGTGTCTGCTAGCATGGTGTTGTTAACTTCAACAGGATGTTACTGGTGTCTGATGGTGTCTGCTAGCATGGTGTTGTTAACTATCACAGGATGTTACTGGTGTCTGATGGTGTCTGCTAGCATGGTGTTGTTAACTATCACAGGATGTTACTGGTGTCTGATGGTGTCTGCTAGCATGGTGTTGTTAACTATCACAGGATGTTACTGGTGTCTGATGGTGTCTGCTAGCATGGTGTTGTTAACTATCACAGGATGTTACTGGTGTCTGATGGTGTCTGCTAGCATGGTGTTGTTAACTTCAACAGGATGTTACTGGTGTCTGATGGTGTCTGCTAGCATGGTGTTGTTAACTTCAACAGGATGTTACTGGTGTCTGATGGTGTCTGCTAGCATGGTGTTGTTAACTATCACAGGATGTTACTGGTGTCTGATGGTGTCTGCTAGCATGGTGTTGTTAACTATCACAGGATGTTACTGGTGTCTGATGGTGTCTGCTAGCATGGTGTTGTTAACTATCACAGGATGTTACTGGTGTCTGATGGTGTCTGCTAGCGTGGTGTTGTTAACTATCACAGGATGTTACTGGTGTCTGATGGTGTCTGCTAGCATGGTGTTGTTAACTTCAACAGGATGGTACTGGTGTCTGATGGTGTCTGCTAGCATGGTGTTGTTAACTTCAACAGGATGTTACTGGTGTCTGATGGTGTCTGCTAGCATGGTGTTGTTAACTTCAACAGGATGTTACTGGTGTCTGATGGTGTCTGCTAGCATGGTGTTGTTAACTTCAACAGGATGTTACTGGTGTCTGATGGTGTCTGCTAGCATGGTGTTGTTAACTTCAACAGGATGTTACTGGTGTCTGATGGTGTCTGCTAGCATGGTGTTGTTAACTTCAACAGGATGTTACTGGTGTCTGATGGTGTCTGCTAGCATGGTGTTGTTAACTATCACAGGATGTTACTGGTGTCTGATGGTGTCTGCTAGCATGGTGTTGTTAACTTCAACAGGATGTTACTGGTGTCTGATGGTGTCTGCTAGCATGGTGTTGTTAACTATCACAGGATGTTACTGGTGTCTGATGGTGTCTGCTAGCATGGTGTTGTTAACTATCACAGGATGTTACTGGTGTCTGATGGTGTCTGCTAGCATGGTGTTGTTAACTATCACAGGATGTTACTGGTGTCTGATGGTGTCTGCTAGCATGGTGTTGTTAACTATCACAGGATGTTACTGGTGTCTGATGGTGTCTGCTAGCATGGTGTTGTTAACTTCAACAGGATGTTACTGGTGTCTGATGGTGTCTGCTAGCATGGTGTTGTTAACTATCACAGGATGTTACTGGTGTCTGATGGTGTCTGCTAGCATGGTGTTGTTAACTATCACAGGATGTTACTGGTGTCTGATGGTGTCTGCTAGCATGGTGTTGTTAACTTCAACAGGATGTTACTGGTGTCTGATGGTGTCTGCTAGCATGGTGTTGTTAACTTCAACAGGATGTTACTGGTGTCTGATGGTGTCTGCTAGCATGGTGTTGTTAACTATCACAGGATGTTACTGGTGTCTGATGGTGTCTGCTAGCATGGTGTTGTTAACTATCACAGGATGTTACTGGTGTCTGATGGTGTCTGCTAGCATGGTGTTGTTAACTTCAACAGGATGTTACTGGTGTCTGATGGTGTCTGCTAGCATGGTGTTGTTAACTATCACAGGATGTTACTGGTGTCTGATGGTGTCTGCTAGCATGGTGTTGTTAACTATCACAGGATGTTACTGGTGTCTGATGGTGTCTGCTAGCATGGTGTTGTTAACTTCAACAGGATGTTACTGGTGTCTGATGGTGTCTGCTAGCATGGTGTTGTTAACTTCAACAGGATGTTACTGGTGTCTGATGGTGTCTGCTAGCATGGTGTTGTTAACTATCACAGGATGTTACTGGTGTCTGATGGTGTCTGCTAGCATGGTGTTGTTAACTATCACAGGATGTTACTGGTGTCTGATGGTGTCTGCTAGCATGGTGTTGTTAACTTCAACAGGATGTTACTGGTGTCTGATGGTGTCTGCTAGCATGGTGTTGTTAACTTCAACAGGATGTTACTGGTGTCTGATGGTGTCTGCTAGCATGGTGTTGTTAACTTCAACAGGATGTTACTGGTGTCTGATGGTGTCTGCTAGCATGGTGTTGTTAACTATCACAGGATGTTACTGGTGTCTGATGGTGTCTGCTAGCATGGTGTTGTTAACTTCAACAGGATGTTACTGGTGTCTGATGGTGTCTGCTAGCATGGTGTTGTTAACTTCAACAGGATGTTACTGGTGTCTGATGGTGTCTGCTAGCATGGTGTTGTTAACTTCAACAGGATGTTACTGGTGTCTGATGGTGTCTGCTAGCATGGTGTTGTTAACTTCAACAGGATGTTACTGGTGTCTGATGGTGTCTGCTAGCATGGTGTTGTTAACTTCAACAGGATGTTACTGGTGTCTGATGGTGTCTGCTAGCATGGTGTTGTTAACTATCACAGGATGTTACTGGTGTCTGATGGTGTCTGCTAGCATGGTGTTGTTAACTTCAACAGGATGTTACTGGTGTCTGATGGTGTCTGCTAGCATGGTGTTGTTAACTTCAACAGGATGTTACTGGTGTCTGATGGTGTCTGCTAGCATGGTGTTGTTAACTATCACAGGATGTTACTGGTGTCTGATGGTGTCTGCTAGCATGGTGTTGTTAACTTCAACAGGATGTTACTGGTGTCTGATGGTGTCTGCTAGCATGGTGTTGTTAACTATCACAGGATGTTACTGGTGTCTGATGGTGTCTGCTAGCATGGTGTTGTTAACTTCAACAGGATGTTACTGGTGTCTGATGGTGTCTGCTAGCATGGTGTTGTTAACTATCACAGGATGTTACTGGTGTCTGATGGTGTCTGCTAGCATGGTGTTGTTAACTTCAACAGGATGTTACTGGTGTCTGATGGTGTCTGCTAGCATGGTGTTGTTAACTATCACAGGATGTTACTGGTGTCTGATGGTGTCTGCTAGCATGGTGTTGTTAACTTCAACAGGATGTTACTGGTGTCTGATGGTGTCTGCTAGCATGGTGTTGTTAACTTCAACAGGATGTTACTGGTGTCTGATGGTGTCTGCTAGCATGGTGTTGTTAACTTCAACAGGATGTTACTGGTGTCTGATGGTGTCTGCTAGCATGGTGTTGTTAACTTCAACAGGATGTTACTGGTGTCTGATGGTGTCTGCTAGCATGGTGTTGTTAACTATCACAGGATGTTACTGGTGTCTGATGGTGTCTGCTAGCATGGTGTTGTTAACTTCAACAGGATGTTACTGGTGTCTGATGGTGTCTGCTAGCATGGTGTTGTTAACTTCAACAGGATGTTACTGGTGTCTGATGGTGTCTGCTAGCATGGTGTTGTTAACTTCAACAGGATGTTACTGGTGTCTGATGGTGTCTGCTAGCATGGTGTTGTTAACTATCACAGGATGTTACTGGTGTCTGATGGTGTCTGCTAGCATGGTGTTGTTAACTTCAACAGGATGTTACTGGTGTCTGATGGTGTCTGCTAGCATGGTGTTGTTAACTATCACAGGATGTTACTGGTGTCTGATGGTGTCTGCTAGCATGGTGTTGTTAACTTCAACAGGATGTTACTGGTGTCTGATGGTGTCTGCTAGCATGGTGTTGTTAACTATCACAGGATGTTACTGGTGTCTGATGGTGTCTGCTAGCATGGTGTTGTTAACTTCAACAGGATGTTACTGGTGTCTGATGGTGTCTGCTAGCATGGTGTTGTTAACTTCAACAGGATGTTACTGGTGTCTGATGGTGTCTGCTAGCATGGTGTTGTTAACTATCACAGGATGTTACTGGTGTCTGATGGTGTCTGCTAGCATGGTGTTGTTAACTTCAACAGGATGTTACTGGTGTCTGATGGTGTCTGCTAGCATGGTGTTGTTAACTATCACAGGATGTTACTGGTGTCTGATGGTGTCTGCTAGCATGGTGTTGTTAACTTCAACAGGATGTTACTGGTGTCTGATGGTGTCTGCTAGCATGGTGTTGTTAACTATCACAGGATGTTACTGGTGTCTGATGGTGTCTGCTAGCATGGTGTTGTTAACTATCACAGGATGTTACTGGTGTCTGATGGTGTCTGCTAGCATGGTGTTGTTAACTTCAACAGGATGTTACTGGTGTCTGATGGTGTCTGCTAGCATGGTGTTGTTAACTATCACAGGATGTTACTGGTGTCTGATGGTGTCTGCTAGCATGGTGTTGTTAACTTCAACAGGATGTTACTGGTGTCTGATGGTGTCTGCTAGCATGGTGTTGTTAACTATCACAGGATGTTACTGGTGTCTGATGGTGTCTGCTAGCATGGTGTTGTTAACTTCAACAGGATGTTACTGGTGTCTGATGGTGTCTGCTAGCATGGTGTTGTTAACTATCACAGGATGTTACTGGTGTCTGATGGTGTCTGCTAGCATGGTGTTGTTAACTATCACAGGATGTTACTGGTGTCTGATGGTGTCTGCTAGCATGGTGTTGTTAACTTCAACAGGATGTTACTGGTGTCTGATGGTGTCTGCTAGCATGGTGTTGTTAACTTCAACAGGATGTTACTGGTGTCTGATGGTGTCTGCTAGCATGGTGTTGTTAACTTCAACAGGATGTTACTGGTGTCTGATGGTGTCTGCTAGCATGGTGTTGTTAACTATCACAGGATGTTACTGGTGTCTGATGGTGTCTGCTAGCATGGTGTTGTTAACTATCACAGGATGTTACTGGTGTCTGATGGTGTCTGCTAGCATGGTGTTGTTAACTTCAACAGGATGTTACTGGTGTCTGATGGTGTCTGCTAGCATGGTGTTGTTAACTTCAACAGGATGTTACTGGTGTCTGATGGTGTCTGCTAGCATGGTGTTGTTAACTATCACAGGATGTTACTGGTGTCTGATGGTGTCTGCTAGCATGGTGTTGTTAACTTCAACAGGATGTTACTGGTGTCTGATGGTGTCTGCTAGCATGGTGTTGTTAACTATCACAGGATGTTACTGGTGTCTGATGGTGTCTGCTAGCATGGTGTTGTTAACTATCACAGGATGTTACTGGTGTCTGATGGTGTCTGCTAGCATGGTGTTGTTAACTTCAACAGGATGTTACTGGTGTCTGATGGTGTCTGCTAGCATGGTGTTGTTAACTTCAACAGGATGTTACTGGTGTCTGATGGTGTCTGCTAGCATGGTGTTGTTAACTTCAACAGGATGTTACTGGTGTCTGATGGTGTCTGCTAGCATGGTGTTGTTAACTATCACAGGATGTTACTGGTGTCTGATGGTGTCTGCTAGCATGGTGTTGTTAACTATCACAGGATGTTACTGGTGTCTGATGGTGTCTGCTAGCATGGTGTTGTTAACTTCAACAGGATGTTACTGGTGTCTGATGGTGTCTGCTAGCATGGTGTTGTTAACTTCAACAGGATGTTACTGGTGTCTGATGGTGTCTGCTAGCATGGTGTTGTTAACTATCACAGGATGTTACTGGTGTCTGATGGTGTCTGCTAGCATGGTGTTGTTAACTTCAACAGGATGTTACTGGTGTCTGATGGTGTCTGCTAGCATGGTGTTGTTAACTATCACAGGATGTTACTGGTGTCTGATGGTGTCTGCTAGCATGGTGTTGTTAACTATCACAGGATGTTACTGGTGTCTGATGGTGTCTGCTAGCATGGTGTTGTTAACTTCAACAGGATGTTACTGGTGTCTGATGGTGTCTGCTAGCATGGTGTTGTTAACTATCACAGGATGTTACTGGTGTCTGATGGTGTCTGCTAGCATGGTGTTGTTAACTTCAACAGGATGTTACTGGTGTCTGATGGTGTCTGCTAGCATGGTGTTGTTAACTTCAACAGGATGTTACTGGTGTCTGATGGTGTCTGCTAGCATGGTGTTGTTAACTATCACAGGATGTTACTGGTGTCTGATGGTGTCTGCTAGCATGGTGTTGTTAACTATCACAGGATGTTACTGGTGTCTGATGGTGTCTGCTAGCATGGTGTTGTTAACTTCAACAGGATGTTACTGGTGTCTGATGGTGTCTGCTAGCATGGTGTTGTTAACTATCACAGGATGTTACTGGTGTCTGATGGTGTCTGCTAGCATGGTGTTGTTAACTATCACAGGATGTTACTGGTGTCTGATGGTGTCTGCTAGCATGGTGTTGTTAACTATCACAGGATGTTACTGGTGTCTGATGGTGTCTGCTAGCATGGTGTTGTTAACTTCAACAGGATGTTACTGGTGTCTGATGGTGTCTGCTAGCATGGTGTTGTTAACTATCACAGGATGTTACTGGTGTCTGATGGTGTCTGCTAGCATGGTGTTGTTAACTATCACAGGATGTTACTGGTGTCTGATGGTGTCTGCTAGCATGGTGTTGTTAACTTCAACAGGATGTTACTGGTGTCTGATGGTGTCTGCTAGCATGGTGTTGTTAACTATCACAGGATGTTACTGGTGTCTGATGGTGTCTGCTAGCATGGTGTTGTTAACTATCACAGGATGTTACTGGTGTCTGATGGTGTCTGCTAGCATGGTGTTGTTAACTTCAACAGGATGTTACTGGTGTCTGATGGTGTCTGCTAGCATGGTGTTGTTAACTTCAACAGGATGTTACTGGTGTCTGATGGTGTCTGCTAGCATGGTGTTGTTAACTATCACAGGATGTTACTGGTGTCTGATGGTGTCTGCTAGCATGGTGTTGTTAACTTCAACAGGATGTTACTGGTGTCTGATGGTGTCTGCTAGCATGGTGTTGTTAACTTCAACAGGATGTTACTGGTGTCTGATGGTGTCTGCTAGCATGGTGTTGTTAACTATCACAGGATGTTACTGGTGTCTGATGGTGTCTGCTAGCATGGTGTTGTTAACTATCACAGGATGTTACTGGTGTCTGATGGTGTCTGCTAGCATGGTGTTGTTAACTATCACAGGATGTTACTGGTGTCTGATGGTGTCTGCTAGCATGGTGTTGTTAACTTCAACAGGATGTTACTGGTGTCTGATGGTGTCTGCTAGCATGGTGTTGTTAACTTCAACAGGATGTTACTGGTGTCTGATGGTGTCTGCTAGCATGGTGTTGTTAACTATCACAGGATGTTACTGGTGTCTGATGGTGTCTGCTAGCATGGTGTTGTTAACTATCACAGGATGTTACTGGTGTCTGATGGTGTCTGCTAGCATGGTGTTGTTAACTTCAACAGGATGTTACTGGTGTCTGATGGTGTCTGCTAGCATGGTGTTGTTAACTTCAACAGGATGTTACTGGTGTCTGATGGTGTCTGCTAGCATGGTGTTGTTAACTTCAACAGGATGTTACTGGTGTCTGATGGTGTCTGCTAGCATGGTGTTGTTAACTTCAACAGGATGTTACTGGTGTCTGATGGTGTCTGCTAGCATGGTGTTGTTAACTTCAACAGGATGTTACTGGTGTCTGATGGTGTCTGCTAGCATGGTGTTGTTAACTTCAACAGGATGTTACTGGTGTCTGATGGTGTCTGCTAGCATGGTGTTGTTAACTATCACAGGATGTTACTGGTGTCTGATGGTGTCTGCTAGCATGGTGTTGTTAACTTCAACAGGATGTTACTGGTGTCTGATGGTGTCTGCTAGCGTGGTATTGTTAACTATCACAGGATGTTACTGGTGTCTGATGGTGTCTGCTAGCATGGTGTTGTTAACTATCACAGGATGTTACTGGTGTCTGATGGTGTCTGCTAGCATGGTGTTGTTAACTATCACAGGATGTTACTGGTGTCTGATGGTGTCTGCTAGCATGGTGTTGTTAACTTCAACAGGATGTTACTGGTGTCTGATGGTGTCTGCTAGCATGGTGTTGTTAACTATCACAGGATGTTACTGGTGTCTGATGGTGTCTGCTAGCATGGTGTTGTTAACTTCAACAGGATGTTACTGGTGTCTGATGGTGTCTGCTAGCATGGTGTTGTTAACTTCAACAGGATGTTACTGGTGTCTGATGGTGTCTGCTAGCATGGTGTTGTTAACTATCACAGGATGTTACTGGTGTCTGATGGTGTCTGCTAGCATGGTGTTGTTAACTTCAACAGGATGTTACTGGTGTCTGATGGTGTCTGCTAGCATGGTGTTGTTAACTTCAACAGGATGTTACTGGTGTCTGATGGTGTCTGCTAGCATGGTGTTGTTAACTTCAACAGGATGTTA